>NC_056728.1:1381632305-1381932305 GCF_019279795.1 Protopterus annectens | reverse complement strand
AAGGTTTAGGAACCAAGTGCTCAACAGCCCTGAGGATATCAGATTGTTGCTGGTACATGCATACAGTTCAGTACAGACAGTAGTCTGTGGTTAATCACTAACACTTAAACATCAGTGTGTGAAAACAGCTTAAGAGGACAATGTGATATTAGGTAAGCAAACACAGTATAAACTATATTTACATAAGGCTTCTTCCTTCTCAGAGTACTTTACACACACTGCTAGATGAGTAGTTTAGTAAATGAGTGCAACAGCAAACTTGGGGTGTATGTATGCATACATATTGTATATGTATACATACATACATTGGCATCTCTGCACAACTTATTACAGTTGCATTAACCAATTTTGCTGGAAAGGGACTGCTATCATCAAATATATTATCAGATATTATCAAAAAAAAAATTTTTGTCTATTTAACCACAGTAACTTTAGTTATCTCTTAGAACTAGAATAGTAAATTGTAAATTGTTGTTGTCTTTTGTGTAATGTTTATGTTGGAGCTTTTCTCCCCTGGACTCCATTGAAAACGGGCTCTTCTGGCCCAATTGGACTATCCTGGTTAACCAACTGCAAATAAATAAATAAATAAATAAATATCAAGATGCTAGGAGAATACCTTGCTCAGTAAAAAGGCATAATTTTTTCTATTACTCAGAGTACTCACCAGATCAGAATCAGCAGTAATCAGTCATTCAAACAAGGTATACACCATTAGTGTAGCAGGACTGTACTATGGATACATGTAAGTAAACTCATAATGTGCCACTGAAATCCATAGGTTCATAGGTGTGTACTAGGCTAATAGCTCTGGAGCCTTTACAAGCCTAGCCCATAGCAGTGCCCTGGCATCGTGCCACCAGACATTAATTCCCAGTGCCTCTATCAAGTAGAGCCACTGGAGTAATCCCCGAGTGAACTTTCTATTACCCATCCACTCATCAAGATTTCTCTTGAAGAGGGACAGTGAGGTGCGCTGATTGACGTGTATGGGAAGTCTATTCCAGGGCATGGGCAGTCTCTGGGTAAAGAACCTGTCCCTCCAGCATGTTCTGTTGATTGTTGTAATGAGGTTGAGGTCTCTGGAGCGTGTGGTGTGGAGGGATTGGGATTTCTTTAGCTGTAGCATTTCTAACAGAGCTGGGTCAGACATGGCTTTGTAAATCAAGCAGAGAATGCCTCTAAGTAGGCGATATGAGACAGAGAATAGCTGGAGTCTTTTGAGTCTGTCCATGTAGGACAAGTATTTAATGACTAGGATCCTCTTCATGAGGTACTTCTGTGGCCTCTCCAGCTGTTGCAGGTACATGCCAAAAGGGGCATTATACTCGATGATTGGTCTAATGAGGGAATAGTAGAGAGACAAGATGACTTCTTTCTTCCTGGATGCAAAATCCTTGGTAATGTGATGTGCCACACAAAAGGACTTTCTGACCACAGTGGCAATGTGATAAACACAACCAGAGCCAAGGCGGAAAATAGTGCACAGTGGCAATGTGGTCATTGAATAAGAGATTACTGTCAACCTGTGTCCCCAGATCTCTTATAATGCCTTCAGTGTTCTGTGCGCTACCATCGATGTGGTAATTAGTGGGAACTGAGTTTTTATCAAAGGGGATGATGGCACATTTTTTTTGGTGTTAAGCTTAGGGGCATGGTTTCAACATCAGTCATTGGTCTCAGTGAGGCCTTTCTGTAGGATATCTGCAGCACTTGGGCAGTTAATAATGGCTCCCAGCTTGCAGTCGTCTGCGAACTTGGTCAGCCAGAGTCCCTTTGTGTTGGCCTGGACTTCTGAGAAGTAGATGCCAAACAGCAGAGGACCCAGGACTGATCCCTGTGGGACTCCACTCATGACTGGACAATAGTCTGACTTGGAGTTCACTACTATCACACTGTGTATTCTATCTGTGAGCCAATTTGCAACCTACCTAGTGATATAGGGGTTGATGCCTAGTTGGGTGAATTTATCAATAATTCCTGAGTGAGGAATGGTAACAAAAGCCTTGGCCTGATCGAGGTAGGCTGTATGAACTGCCTTACCCTCATCCACAACTCTGGTGACTGACTTAAAGAAGTCAACCATGTTGAGCAGGCATGATCTCCCTTTTACAAAACCAAATTGCGTGGGATCCAGAGTTTGGAAATTGTCCATATTCTTTGTTAATCAGGTCCATGATGATGCCACTCCATAGCCTTACATATCAGACTCATCAGGCTAATATAGTAGTTGCTCCCCCTTTATGGAGAGGGATGACTGTAGCAGTGCGCCATTCGGTAGGGACAAAGCCTGAGGTTTGCTCCCCCTTTATGGAGAGGGATGACTGTAGCAGTGCGCCATTCTGTAGGGACAAAGCCTGAGGCGAGGCTGTGACTGAACAGGGCACACAGATGTGGTGCCAGTTCACTTTATAGTTCATGTAGAACACAGCCAGGGATATTATTGGGTCCCATGGAAGCTGTATTCTTGGCCCTGGACAATGCAGCTTTAACCTGTGCTGCAGTAATACTGGGTGCCTGGCATTCTTCCGGTATTGTGACTGGTCCTTTGGGGGGGGGGTAAAGTTGCCATTGAATCTGTTGACCAGTATGTTGGCAATATCTGTTGGCTCAGTATAGGAGGTACCATTGTGCAGTAACTCAAAGGAATCTGGGTATTGCCATGGAGGTTCTTGATATAACTAGAGAAGGCTTTGTGATTGTTTTTAGTGTCTGCCACAATTCTGCCTTTATAGCTGGCTTTAGAGGATTTGGTGAGGGATCTGAATGTATAGTTGAGGCTAATAAGGGAGTTTTTCCAGTCTTGGGACTTCACCTTTTTCTACAACAGTTTCTTCCTTCTGTTGTAGAGTTTATTAATGACAGGGGACCACCAGATTGGCTTCCTTTTTTTGGAGGAGAGTGTCTTGGTTCTGTTGGGTATGGCTAGTTCCATGCATTTATGTACATGTTTATACAGTGCATTGGTGTATGATTCAGCAGTCATGCAGCTATTTTCCATTGGCATGGGTGCTGTGAAGTTAGCCACCTTTGTTTTTAGGAGTCCAAAGTCAGCTTTGGAAAAGTTTTTCAAGGTGGTTACCTTTGCGGGGAGTGTGGGTGAGATGTGAATTTCCATGGTGATTAATTTATGGTTGGATCTGACCAGGGAGGGATTGACTATTGGTGTAGAGCAACAGCTGCCCTTGTTAGTAATAACCAGGTCAAAGATTGTGCTTCCTCTAGTGGGGGTCAGAATGAGCTGGTCCAGGTCATTGGAATTGATATATTCCAGGAAGCGTTGGGCCACTGTATTGGTGCTTGAGTAGTTTTCCCAGTTGACGGAGGGATAGTTGAAGTCTCCTAGTATGAGAGTGTTGAGTTGGACCTTGATAGATTCCAGGGTGCTTAGGAACGTGAAGTGTGAGTCTAGGGACATGTTTGGGGACCTATAGCAGGTTATGACCCGGATCACCGTCTTACCCAATGTTAGTTGTATCTGAAGTATCTTTATGCTGGGCTATTAGTCTGGAGGTGTGCATATCTTTTATGAATATGGAAACACCACTGCCTTTGGAGCTTTGGTCCATGTTTCTGGGCCGAAAGGTGTGGAATGAGTTATAGCCTGGTAGTGCAGGGGTGCTTTTTGCTGCTTTAAACCAAGTCTTCGTTACATCACAAATGTCAATGTTCTCCACTTTGAGGAGTGCTTCAAGTGAGTGCATCTTGAGATTTAGACTTCTAGCATTGAGAAGCATGACCCTCAGATTGCATTTATTTATAGGTGTTACAGTGGTAATTTGGTCTTTGGAACACAGCCTAAAAAAGGCACTATAGGGGTGGCAAGAGCCTTTGCCAGTATCCAGAAACCCAGGGGTGACAGATGCAGGCCATCTCTGGCAAAGCATCGAGGTTGATCAATCATGTCATCCCAAGCAGATGGATACTGGATCCCCTTAGAATCACACCAGAAACTTAGCCAATTGTTGAAGTCAATCATTTTTTATTTGTACTGCGGTATCATTCTGGGTGATGGTAGGATACTGCTCAGGGCTAGTGTCATACCTGCTTGGGCCACATAATACGACAGCTCCACCATGTCTCTTTGCATGTAGTCCTGGGAGGTGCATCTCAGGGTCATTCACACCCACATGGACAATGACAGAGTCATACTTGTATTTGTTGTGGAGTGACCTGAGTGCATGTGTTATGTGTTGGATTCTGGCACCTGATAGACAGCTGACTGTTACCTTATCCTTATTCAACCTAGTGAGTGCGACATCTGTGTGCCTCACTATTGAGCCTCCTATGATTAGTGTATTGGGCAAGGTGTTTAGCCTTAGGGGCTTAGGTTGAGGGGCACACTGTGGAGGTGAGCTATGTGCCCTGTGGTTTGTGCTGTGTTGTGGTGGTCGAGTGCGTTTCTGTCTTGGGAGGTCTCTGCTATTTGGGTAAATTTCTATTGAGCTTCTCATTTTGACCAGCTAGTCCGGTCTTGGCTGGAGAGTGCATAGCTTCTAATTTGGTGATATAAGTGCATCTCCCACAAGTCTGAGTGTTGGGAGGTAAGAGGAGAGGGTTGTCTGTGTACATGAGGCAGTTGCTACACTGCCTCAGAATGCCCAAGTGCACCAGGTTAATAGAAAAAAGTACATTGAACTGCCCTTTAATCATGCCAGGAGGGGTGGTCATAACTACTAAGTACTGGAGCTATTTCCGTGAAGAATGACTAGTGCTGATGGCACTTAGTTGTGCTATAATAAGTGCTACAAAAACCTGTTAAAGTGCAAAGTGATTAGGCTATTTCATGTGCAATAGAGAAAGAACTAGCAAGATCTAAGGGAAAAACTGAAGATCAGACTTTCTGGCACCAGTGATAGTTTACCTCATCTCGGCACGCTGAGCGGAGTTTAAACGAGCACAAACCCATGCAAACACGGGATTTTAAACCAGAAAGTTGAAAGGGATGGAAAAACTGCCCAAACGGCCAATAAACTACAATTTTTGAGCCTTCTAATCCAGAAGCAGCTGCACTTTGTCAGCTGAGCAATATTTTTAACCAAGTACTTTTGTAAAAACACTCTTTTGTTGCTGCATGCCTAGGACAGCATCTAAACATACACATAAAGTTGAGGATGGTAAGACTGTCAGTCTAAGGTACTCATAAAAGAAAGGATTATAAAAGACTGAGCTGTAACTTAGTTACTGCAGTGTAATACTGCTTTACTAAAACAATGACACTACCTGGAGCGGAGTTGCTTCAATGCAGTGCTTCTATACTGTAATAATGGCATCAAATGGGAGCAACGTAATTACACTAAGAGTATTTTAAAGTCCTGCCCAAAAGGAATAACCTCAAAGTAAGTCTGTATCTTAATTGCCATTACAGGAACATCATGACACGTGGTTTATGAACCAGTACAAGTGGTGCTGGGTGTTATTCATACCCATTTTCCAACATCTGAACATCAGCTCAGATTGAAAGTGGAGTCAGACAGCATCATGCTGTAGAAACACTTACTCATATACTGTCATATAGTATTTTTGCAGGGTACAAAATACTTACGCTGCTTTATGTTTCTCTACTAACCTTCTGCTAAGGTGATCAAATGCAGCGCAAATTAATCTTTGTCTAATACCTTTTGCAGATAGTCATACATGTTAAAAAAAAGTCATATACATTGAACACTTGTACATTTTTATTTAATTAAATCAGCCACTGTACATGTTGCAGCTGCTAAGTATTGTTAGTGATGTAATTTATTTCCTTTAGCTAATACATGCCCTCAAAGATATCGTTACTCAGTTATTGGTTATCACCATGGGAACAATATGTTGAGTCATTAACTTAAAAATTCACGTAGTATCACAGTTTTCAAGTTGCTTGATAATACAGGAAAATATATGTGAGGAACTATATAATGTAACATAGACATCTGCACTGCAAGTAACACAACAGATAAGCTTTTTTTCTGCTTGTTCTGTAGGCCAACTTCAGCTTGCTGCTGATTCATGAGAATTATTCTTTGTAATCAGTCTGTAAGGGTGTTTTTCATCTGTCTTTTAACAATTGTGTAAAGAGTTATAGAAATATACTAGGAAGGTCTTTCAACATTTTTTTCAGAATTTACAGCCACACCATTCATGAATTACCCATAACCGACACTATACTGAGTCAGATCGCATTATAAAAAGTGAGAAACCAAACAGTGTTTTTAGTTTTCAATATCTTTTAGTTTCTCGTAGTCTCTTCCTAAGAAGGTATATTCTGTAAAGTATAAGTCACTTTTTCAAGCGAGCCATACCGTTATGCGTATTATTCACTGTTGGCTGTGTTCCAGAAAAGTGCAGTAATGTTACTGTACATTTTAGCAGATTTATGGGCCAACTTTAAACAAAACTGACATGACTCTGGGAAAGGTGTAGTACCATACATTTAGAGGAAAAAAATTCTGAAATAATTTGATGAATTCTTTCCTTTTTGTCTTTGTGTTTCTCTCACTGCTAGGATAATTAATGAGCATTTATTTGCATGATTATACCAGTTTTCGTATCACATGCATGTATTAAAAAAAGGCAATCTCAACAGATGTGAGTTATCACACCATCCTTACTTTTCCAGATCAAGAAGTCCATTTGCAGTCCAGTTATCTACAGTGCAGTGGTCAGAAGAGATACTATATCAACAGAGCGATGGTGTTTACAGTTTTCTTTGCCTGTTTTGTAAAAGCAGTGACACAAGTGAAACAAGTTAAAGCCGCGTAATGTAATCCATTTATACTGCCAGTCAGAGCAGTTCTTAATATGCAGAATGACGCAAATACAGAATACAGATGCTTGACAACCTTGTGCTGTTTCACCCAGGAAAATGTTCAGATGTCACTGGGTGTGATAAATATGAGCTGCATTAAACATCCTGCAATAATGTGTTCCACGGAGAACAAGCTTGTCGACATATGGATCACTTATCCATACTGATAGACTGGATTTAAAAATACAACAGTGAGTGCTGACTTTCACACCTCTTTGCTGCTAGGTCTGTACATCACTTCACTTACAATGACAATATTCACAATTTGTTCCCAGCAACATTTATGGATTGTGTATTTCTAGATAGGCAGTGTCTACAGTTTCAAAGTCCAGGTAATTTAGCTGCAGGTACATTAATTTACAGAAAGGCGCCCCTTTTAGAAACACACAGTCAGTCAGTCAGTCGAAGAAGCCTGTGGGTGAAGCCAGTTTCTGATGCTGGAAAAGGAGCATAGTTTTATAAGCAGCAAAACTCTATCAAATATGATGCAGAATTATTTATGTTCATCGTACCGCATGACAGGAAGAGTTTGTGGATAAACCATCCAACATGAAGGATTCCATCTTTGGTCGCAAATTAGCTTACAAAAGAAAAACTGGTTTAACCATATCTTAAAACAAGGTACATCAGTCTTCAAATAAAAGGAAATCTTATTTCAGCCTAGGCAGCAAAGCAGGTTGCCATGGTATGAATTGTACAATGCTGTTGCCACTCATTTGGCTTGACGCTTCCATCCATCGGTGCAGAAATGGCTGAGGAGCTGTTGGAGATCGTGTTGGAGCTCATCCTGCTGTGTTGCATCAGGCACATCCTCCAGCCTCTCCACACACACGTGCTTTCCCTCATGGTCCTTCACCACAGTCTTCTTCTGGGTGTCAGTTTTATTGATCATTGTCCTAAGAAAGCAAGAGAGAAAAGTCAGACATTTCTTGACACGGCAGACTAAGGCAAAATGGCACATAATTGGGGTTGCTGTAACTTCCTGTCTAAAGTACCTCTGTTTGCCAAAGATTTTCCTAGTCTATTCCAGAGGTTCAGTTATGGCACTGTTGTTCACAGTGCTTTCCTCTAGGAAACATGGGATGTATGCAGTATTCTTAATGTAAAAATAAATACTGTGTGTCCCCATGTATCTAAACAAGGAGAATATCATTTTAATGCATCACAAGCTATTTTGTTGTTTTATTCCCTACCAAAAGTATACAAAAGTACAATCAATCTTCCTGGAATGCCAATAGTTTAGAGTATACATTCCTTGTCATCTGGGTAAAACTACAGACACTTACTTACATTTATTTACTTATTTATTTTACATGTGTTGACCAGGGAAGTCCAGCTGGGCATCTCCAACGGTGCCAAATCTTTCTTCATTTACTACTAGGAAAACAGATAATTGCTAATTATTAAAGTAGTTAGTTTGAGAAAGGGGCTACTTTGGGGCATCAGTGGTTTACAGTATCTATATGGACCCACTATACATAAGATGGACTATAAATCTTTGAACAGCATTTGGATTTGAATAAAATAACATATTTATTTGAGAAACTGTACTTCATGTTAACACAAATTGCCTAAATTTCATGGTGATTCATTTATGTGCGTAAAATGATCAACGATGGGGCATCATTTCCTTTAGCAGTGGAAATCTGTTAATAGATAATTCAGAAATGGAATACTTGAACACCAGATTATTTTAACACACTTTTTAATACTCATTTCATAAATATTATTATTTGTAGGGGAGAAGAAAGGAAAGTTGTAGAGTTTTTGCCAGTGTTAAGACATTAGATTTGACCTATGCTTTTCTTCTGAAAAAGGTAAAACATGCATCAACGTTTTGGATATTGCTTTAAATGGACAGAATACTCTATTACAGCTGAAGTCAGGGCTTGACATAAAACAAGCTTCCACTTACCATTTCAGTTGGATTATTACCATATAGATATTTTCCATAATACAATAAATTGCACTTATGTAGAATGTTCTGAGTGCATTTTGTATGAAATAGAAGAGAGAGAATTATCAGGGGTTAGACAGAGTACAGCATTGAACATAGGTTTTATATCACCAAAAGAATTACTTATAGAATATTTGTTTGGATAGGCCTAAAAAGGAATACATTACACAGAAATTAAACTGTAGGAAAAATAATAGAATTTTTTAATGCAAACTGTTGGCACATGAGATCAGATTTGTAGGAACAGACTGTATATTTTAATGAGTAATTTAGGTTTGAAATTATGCTTACCACATATGCTTATAGTTTCTTTCTATAATGGACATAATACTGCTGACCAGATAATCAGAAGATATTGTTTCTTCTTCCCACCCCGGAAAAGAGAGATTTGCTTTTTAGCCCTACTGGATGGGAATTATAAGTGCTGTAGACAAATTATATGCACACATGTGGAGCAAAGAATGGGTTGGACATAAATGGTGGATTTCACAAGATGTTCCCTGGGATGCAGAACGTGCTACCACCATCAGTAACCCTAATACTGTAGCCAATCACTAATGCATGCCCGTTCTGAGCCAGAGACAGGCCCACTGCAGAAGTTCTACATAATCAGTAGAATAACTGAGGTGAGCCATCTCCACAGTCATGCTAAATCTAATGAGGTATTTGAAGAGAGCTGCTAAAGTTAATTAGCCATGTGTTCTCCACTGGAAACACCTATAGGAAAGCAGTTATGCAGACATATGATTCAGCAAATCTTTCAGCTGTGTAAATTAGCATGGCTGGCAATGTTAATGAACATGGTCAAAATGCTGCATTCTCCCATTATAGTCAGGGAGGGAGATCATGGCAAAAGGCAATCTAATGGAAGAGGTAGCAGAGATGTTGTGGTGTGTGTGTGTGAGTGTGTGTGTGCCAGTGTGTGTGTATGGGTAAATGAGTATCTATGTCCATTACATGGACTGTGCAGTGGTGCAGCAGTAGCATTGTCGCCTCGCAGCAAGAGGTTCCCTGGTTCGATTCTCATCTGGAGTGCCTTCTATGTGGAGTCTGCATGCCCTCCCTGTGTTTGTGTGGGTTTCCTCTGGGTGCTCCGGTTTCCTCCCACATTACAAAGACATGCGTCTGGAGCATTTCTCCCAGGGTCTCTGCTGAAAATTGGCTTTGTTTCAAGTCGGACTTTCCCGGTTAACAAATGTTAAATAAATAAACTAATGTTACTGAGTGAGGGTTTTGTGTGTCTGCGTGTGTGTGTGTGTGTGTGTGTGTGTGTGTGTGTGTGTGTGTGTGTGTGTGTGTGTGTGTGTGTGCCAGTGTGTGTGTATGGGTGAATGAGTGTCTATGTCCATGAATGTTATTGAATGAGGGTTGTGTGTGTGTGTGTGTGTGTGTGTGTGTGTGTGTGTGTGTGTGTGTGTGTGTGTGTATGTGTGTGTGTGTGTGTGTGTGTGTGTGTGTGTGTGTGTGTGTCTGTGTATCAGCGTGTGCATATGGGAGAATGAGTGAGTGTGTCCATGAGTGTTACTGAGTGAGGGTTTTGTGTGTGTGTGTGTGTGTGTGTGTGTGTGTGTGTGTGTGTGTGTGTGTGCATGCGCGTGAATGATGTATGCTGAATGTCTGTATATGTGGGGATGGGGATATGTGTGTGTGTGTGTGTGTGTGTGTGTGTGTGTGTGTGTGTGTGTGTGTGTGTGTGTGTGTGTGTGTGTGTGTAGATACAGAGTGTGTTCATGAGTGTTAGTGAGGGTTTTGTGTGTGTGTGTGTGTGTGTGTGTGTGTGTGTGTGTGTGAATGAGGTATGCTGAATGTCTGTATATGTGGGGATGTGTCTGTGTGTATGTGTCTGTTTGAATTTCTGTTGCATGTGGGAGAATGAATGAGGGGGTACCTGTGCCAGTGTGATGCATGGTTGCCAGTAGTAATTATCGACAGAAAGTGCACCGGAGGTAATTACTGGCAATCCATTAATATGCGCATTAGCTGATAATGAGGTGACTGCATAAACTGCACCTTTTGGCAGCTGCAAATTACATTCATAGTTTCATAGTTTCATAGTTTCATAGTTTAGTACTAGGCTATCTGCCCTGGGGCATTTGTAAGCTTAGCCATAGTGATGCGGCTTTCGCCACCCCATGAAATGGTACAAAAATGCACAGAACAGATTTAGAATACTGTGCCTCTGTCTAGTAGTGACACAGTGAAGGTCCCCTTATATAACAGAATTAGTTTACTGTGCCCCTGTCTAGTAGTGACACAGATGTGACCCCTGGGGTAAACTTACGATCTCCCATCCACTCATCAAGATTTCTCTTGAAGAGTCAGTGAGGGGCTCTGCCTAACATGAACTGGGATCTTGTTCCAGAGCATGGGAAGCCTCTGGGTTATGAATCTATCCCTCCAGCATGTCCTATTCATACTTGTGCCGAGGTTTAAGTCTTTAGCTCTCGTGGTTCTGATGGATTTGGATTTTTTGAGGTGGAGCATGTCCATCAGTTCCTGATTGGACATGGCCTTGTACGTCAGGCAGAGATCACCTCTGAGCAGGTGGTATGCTACTGAATAGAGCTGGAGTTTCTTTAGTCTGGCAGAATAAGACATATGTTGGAGACCCTTGATCCTGTTGGTGAGGTACTTTTGTGGTCTCTCCAGCTGTTGCAAATGCCGGGTGAGGTACATACCAAATAGGGCATTGTACTTAATCATGGGTCTGATGAGGGAGGAGTATAGGGGTACAATGACATCCTTGGATCTGGATGTGAATCCCTTCATGATAAGGTGTGCAAGGCAGAATGTCTTTCTAACCACTTTGGCAACGTGGGTGTCAAATGAGAGGTCGCTGTCGACTTGGGTCCCTAGGTCTCTGATTACTTTTTCCGTACTCAGTGGGTTGCTGTCTATGTGATAATTTGTGGATACTTTGTTTTTCCCAAAGGGGATGACTATACATTTTTTGGCATTTAGTTTAAGGCCATGACTCCGGCACCAGTTGTCCGTTTCTGTGAGGCCTTTTTGTAGGATGTATGTGTCCACTGGTGTATCGACTATGGCACCTAGTTTGCAGTCATCTGCGAACTTTGTCAGCCACAACCCTCCCATGTTTGCTTTAACATCTGAGAAATAAATGCCGAACAAGAGGGGTCCCAGGACAGATCCCTGTGGGACACCACTTGTGACTGGCTTTGAGTCTGACATTGCTCCAGCGATTTTAACTTTATGGGTTCTGTCCTTTAGCCAGTTTGCAACCCATCTAGTGACATAAGGGTTTACATTTAAGCTGTTGAGCTTATCTATGATGCCTGAGTGGGGTATTGTGTCGAAGGCCTTAGTCAAGTCCAGGTGGGCTGTATGGACTGCTTTGCCCTCATCAATGGCTCTAGTGACTGTTTCGAAAAAGTCAACCAGGTTCAAAAGGCAGGATCTGCCCTTTACAAAGCCGAACTGGGTTGGGTCAAGTGTCTGTAGGTCTCCAATGTCTCTGTTTATGAGTTCCATAATGATTCTTTCCATAGCTTTGCAGACCAGGCTGGTTAAGCTTATGGGGCGGTAGTTCCCAGGGTCTGTAGAGGTACCCCCTTTGTGGAGTGGAACCACTGTTGCTGTACGCCAGTGTTCAGGTACATATCCTGTAGTAAGGCTAAGGTTAAATAGCATTTTTATGTGTGGGTTTAGCTCCTCTTGGAGTTCACGTAGCACGCAACCCGGGATACTGTCAGGTCCCATTGATGCTGTGTTTTTAGCTTTGCTGAGGGCGGCTCTCACCTGGACATCTGAGATGACAGGGAGATTACATTCAGCTGGGATAAGTATTTCTTCTTTTGGGGGTGAGGGAGGGGAGAAATTTGCACTGAACCTGTCAGCCAGAATGTTGGCAATATCTGTGGGTTCAGTGTACTTTTTGTTGTTGTGAACTAACTCTGAGCATATCTGAGGGTTTCCGCCCAGGTTTCTAACATAGCTGAAGAAGGCTTTGTGGTTATCTTTAGTGTCCTTAGCGATTTTTCTCTCAAAGTTGGCCTTGGATGTTTTTATGAGAGAACGTAGTTTTCTGCTAGTGTTGATCAGAGATGTCTTTCCTTTATGGGATTTTGCTCTGTTGTGCAGTAGCTTCCTTCTTTTGTTATACAATTTGTTAATGGCTGAGGTCCACCAGACAAGACGCTTGCCTTTGGTGGAGAGGGATTTGGATTTATTTGGGATTGCATGATCCATGCATTCTTGGAGATGTCCATAGAAAGCATTTGTGAAGGATTCAGCATTGTGGGATGTGGTATCCACTGGTCCAGTGGGCTTAAAGGATATCATCTCAGTCTTAAGAAGAGTGAAGTCTGCTTTTGAGAAGTTTTTCACTGTGGTCTTTTGTGCTGGGGGTGGAGGTGGGATATGTATATCCAGGGTGATTAGTGTGTGGTCATATCTCACTAGTGAGGGGTATACCTCCGGTGTGGAGCATTTTGTCCCCATGTTTGTGATGATCAGGTCTAGTATATTATCTCCCCTAGTGGGAGAGGTGACTAGTTGTTCCAGTGCATTTGAATTTATGAATTCCAGGAACCTTTGGGCTAGGGTGTTAGGGCTAGAATAATGTACCCAATCTATGTTAGGGTAGTTGAAGTCTCCCAGTATGATGGTATTTTGTGATACATTCATATCCTCCAATGTCTTCAGGAAGGCTGAGTGGGGTTCCTGAGATTGGGAGGGTGGTCTGTAACATGCTACCAGTTGTATAGCAGTTTTGCCTATGGTTAGTTGCACCTGTATGGTCTCCGATGCTTCATGTGTTGCTACTAACCTGGAGGTGTGGGTGTCCTTGATGAATATGGACACTCCCCCTCCCTTTGTGGTTCACTTTGGGATTCCTTCTGAATCTCTGGGGTTGTCTTTTGCCACATGTACTACTGAGACATTATTATACAATATTCCATTTGCATCTGATAAAAATTATGCTGGTAATACGATCCACATATTTAAAGCCACATCCTGGAACATGCAAAAGATGCCCATAACTTTAACCTAAGCAATGCTACAGAAAAACACGTTTTGGATTGTCATGTAGGGGATAAATGCTGTTATCTTTAAAGTAATATTTGTAGTACCATTTTAGAGATGTATTAGAGAACAAAATAAGATTTACTTGGAAAATTTGGAAGCTACTTATATTTTAAAGTATGACACAGTAATCCCTGAGGGCTGAATTGCACTGTTTTTAATGGGTCTATATTAGAACACAGAACATTCAAAATGTCGAGTGTTCTAATATCGAACCCTAGCAATCGAAAATTCAAAACATCGAACATTCAGAACAGCAAATTTTTTCCTAGGGAAAAAATTCACTGTTCCAAAACACATACACACAACACAAGCACACCAAACAAACAGCAATCCACGCACATACACCTAAACTCTTACACCTAACCCTACACTAAACTATACATACACCACTAACTATCCACTTACCTTAACCCAAACCCTAACCCTAAGGTCTGTCACTATCACACAGTCACATCACCTGCGCCCTAACTCACCTACCCCGCCCTAACCCTCACGTCCACACAATCACACACTTACCTGAACCCGACCCGTAACTTTCCACCAGAGCACTGAAAATACCGAAGCAACAGAAATGGACAACTGAATTCTTTCCCTAGGAAAGAATTTGGTTTTCTGCTTCTTCAATATTTTCAGCGTTCGCTGAAAACGGGTCGATATTAGAACACTCGACATTTTAAATGTTTGGTGTTCTAATATAGACCCTTTTTAATACTGTATAACTGATTTATTTGCTGTACTACTTAATTAAACATTGGTCCACTGCAGTTTTATTCCTGTGAAGGTTGTAGTTCTGAGCACTACAGACTGTGGGCTATGATGCCAAAATGTATGAATAAATGGTGAGTAATGGATTTACAAAACATTGAATAATGGTAGTGTTTTTCAGGTTGCCTTACTGCAAGCACAGTTCTCTCTTCAAATTTGAGATAGTGCCACATCTGTATAGTCCATTCATGAAAATAGTTTGCTCTCACATAATACCTCATTTCATACACTGTAGAAATGTGGACACGTGGGAATGTGGCTGCAGATGGAAGGCCAGAATTTTCATCACAGACACAGACAAAAACACACAGTTGCAGACAGAGAAAAACAAACAGTTACACACACACACACACACACACACACACACACACACACACACACACACACACACACATACATACACTCTCACACACACACACACACACACACACACACACACACACACACACACACACACACACACACACACACACACACACACACACACACATGCACGCACACACACACACACACACACACACACACACACACACACACACACACACACACACACACACACACACACACACACACACACACACACGATCATAGGAAGTTAATAGGCTACTGGCCCTGAGGCCCTTATAAGCCTAGCCAAGAGTTTAGCCCATTTTTTGACAAGTTAGCACCCAAAGCCCCTGTCTAGCAGGGACACAGGTGAAATCCCAGGGGTGTATTTTCTGTTTCCCATCCAGTTATCCAGGTTGTGATTAAAAAGGGATAATGAGGTGCTCTGCTTCACATGGAGAGGGAGTCTGTTCCACAGATGGGGGAGTCTCTGGGACACAAATCTGTCCTGCCATCAAGTCTTATTGATGTCACAGACCAGGCTGAAGTTGCACATGCAGGTTACTCAAGTGGAGCTTGACTTATGGATATGCAGCAGTCCCATCAAGGTGGGGTCTGAGATTGCTTTGTATGCCAGACAGAGGTCACATCTGAGGAGTCTGTATGAGACTGAGTAGAAGGACAAGGCTTTTAGCCTATCTGTGTAGGGTAGATGTTTGAGGCCCTGTATTCTCCTGGTGAGGAACTTCTGTGGTCGCTCCAGCTGCTGCATCTGCTTTGGAAGGTACATGCCAAAGGGGGCTTTGTACTCAATAACTGGCCTTACAAGGGAAGAATACAGGGATGTTATAACCTCCTTATCCCTGGATGCGATACCCTTACTTATGAGGTGGGCCATGTAGAAAGCTTTCCGTACAACGGAAGCAACATGGTGGTCAAAAGTCAGGTTGCTATCAATCTGGGTGCCCAAATCCCTCACGACTGATTGTGTTCTTAGGACATTGTTATTAATGTGATAATATGTGGGGATGTCACTCTCCCAAAGGGGATGATGATGCATTCTTTAGCTTTCAGCTTGAGGCCATATTTCTGGCACCAGTCATTTGGTTGGGTGAGACCCTCTTGGAGGACGTCCACATCACTTGGGGAACTGATGACTGTGCCCAGCTTGTAGTCATCTGCAAACTTGGTCAGCCATAGCCCACTGGTTTTGGCTTGCACCTCAGAGAAGTATATCCCTTATAACAGAGGCCCCAAGACCAATCCCTGAGGTATGTTGCTCATTACGAGTCTACTGCTTGAGGTGGCTTCCCCTATTTTGACTAGGTGGGTTCTATCACTGAGCCAGTTTGCTACCCATCTGGTAACATATGGATTGATGCCTAATTGAGAGAGTTTATCTTTTATGCCTGAGTGGGGAATAGTGTCGAAGGCTTTGGCCAGGTCAAGATAGGCAGAGTGCACCATCTGCCCCTTGTCCATGGCTTTGGTGACTGTCTCAAAGAAGTGGACCAGATTTAACACACATGCCCTCCCCTTGACAAAGTAGACTGTGGTTACCTCACTACCTCTTAGTGCAAAAATTATAGACAAAACCAAAAATAATGGAGGGACAAAGGCCCTAAATAAGGAAGAGATTTTCAATTTTTCTCTTAGAAACTTAAAAAGTTCTCAAGAAAAACAAACAAAAATGCTTTTCCAGATCTTTTTACACAAAACATCTAAAAAATAGATCCAAAACAGGTGGTGGAACCACTCAATTCATATGTTTTAAAATACCAACATTTTAATGTAACATACCAAAGTAAAACAATACGTGTTTCTGTCTCTTATTAAAGTGCAAAGACCAGAGACTTCATCAGACTGTTTTACTCAAAATATCTGAAGACTTTAAATAGCTAAATCATAATCAGATTATATAAATTAAACAGATTTTAACCTTTAAATAACACTTAAAATAAACTACTGATTTATTGCAAACTTTCTATGGGAATCCAGTCATAACTGCTGCTTATATCTTAAATGCTCTAAAGAATCCTCCACCTTACCCCTAAAGCTCTTAGTTGTATGATTCAAAGCTGCAAATAAAAACTGTAAAATAACAAAATCCATTAAGTGTTTATAAAGTGCATGCAGTTTATCTTTGTTTTTATTGTGTAAATTCATAAATTCTACTTTTCACCTGCCTGTTTGCCTTGCCCACATAACATTTGTCACAAGCTAAACAGGTAGCAATGTAAACAACATAGTCTGATTTACAAGTAAAAAAACACATGGACTAGAAGACCTTTTCATATTGGCACAGCACATCCCAGTGCTATCTAACATAAAATGACACGTTACAATCGTTAACACTTATACGTGCCTAACCTGGTAGCCTCTCATTTCTCCACTCTCTTATAATACTTTTGAGATTACATCCCCTTTTTATTAACAAACAAAATGCCTCACCCACCACCTTTAACAGTTCATCATTGACAGAAAACACTTTTTGGAAGTTACTATACATTTAACGACTTTACTGTCAGTAATATAGGTGAGGCACATGGCACTACCTCATTTTTGTCGTTTTCTTTCCTTCCATTTTTTATTATTATTACTTATGTTACCATCTTCTAAAATAGTCTTAGGGTAGCCTCTGTCAGCCAACTAAACCTTTAACTGTTGTTTTAATATGGGTTTGTAGTCACCATTACTGGTCAAATTTCCCAATTCTAATGTGTATACTATTAACCACACTTTTCTTTTGACAAAGGAGATGCATACTATTGTAATGCAAACGGGAATGAGAACCCATGTTTTTATAACTAATCTTAGTTTGTAAACAGCCATTTGTCATTGCTAAAAATTTTCTTAGAGATCAAACATTTACAGGCTTTTCATGAGATACTGTACAGTCTAAAGCCCCCCCCCCATTGTAGTTTAAAAAACATAAGGGAGATATAAGTTTGTCCACTTCTTTCTTAAGGTTGGAGTTGGACATCTCTGTTGAGGCTATTCACAAACCTGCAGACCATCTGATGTCTAGGCCTGTTCCTGCTGTCACAAACCCTTTGGAGGCCTACACTGAGCAGGTTTCTACATCTCTTGCCAGACTAGTCAGAAGGCCATTAAGGTGACAATGGAAGAGCCTCAGCTAGTGATTTCAAATGGACTAGATGGTGTAATTCAGATACTGATTTATCAGCATGTCCCAGGTTTTCCTATGAAGGAATGTCCATGGTCTTCCCCTTCATGGGTGGTTACTTTAGAACCTGCTCCCCCCAAAAAAAATATTTCATCTTCTGTTACCCATGCACCCAGGGGTTCTGAACAGGAATGGCACAGAATGTTTCTCAGGAACTATTTAAAGCCATTAGGACTTTAAAACATCCACAGTTATTTGCCTCTACATTCTCTGCCATCAGAAAAGAAAGAGGGGTACTTAGAGGAAGATTATTCCTCAGAATCAGACTGTAAGCCTCTGGACTACTACTCTCAGTTGTACTCCCCTTCTGGTTTTGAGCTTGAACCTAAAGATACCTTATTCTCAGACTCACCTGAAGAAGGACTTCCTTTTAAGGACACAATCCAAAACATGATGTAACATTTTAATAAGGAGGATAAACACCTGTCTCAGAATCTCAAAAGTGGTACTACAGTTTAATACATAATGATATCCCCAATCATACTGCTGTACCTCCTGTCTTTGGAGCTGTAAGTCCATCTTTCTTTCAACTACTTCTGCACCAGATTCTCAGCCCTCTGCACCTTAAAAGCCTGAAAGATACTTTAAGATCCCAGACATTCACAAACATTTTATAGGTAGGTACTAAGCTATTGGCCCTAGGGCCTATATAAGCCCAGCCAAAAAGGTACCCTGGCTTTCGTCAGCCAAGAAAATTATTTTCCTGTGCCCCTGTCAAGCAGTGCCACAGAAGTAATCCCTGGGGTGAATTTCCTATCTCCCATCCAATCATGAAGATTTTTCTTGAAGAGTGCTAATGAGGAGCTTTGTTTGATATAGATAGGTAGTTTGTTCCAGAGTATGGGAAGTCTCTTGGACAAGAATCTATCCATCAGCATGTTCTGTTTATTGTGGTGACAAGGTTTAGGTCCCTAGAGCATGTAGCTTGGAGGGATTGGGATTTCTTTAAGTGGAGCATGTCCAACAGCTCTGGGTTTGACATAGCTTTGTATGTTAGGCAGAGATTGCCTCTGAGTAGGCGATATGCAACGGAGTAAAGCTGGAGTTTTTGAGACTGTCTGCATAGGGCATCTGTTTGAGGCTGGTAATCCACTTTGTGAGTTATTTCTGTGACCTTTCCAGTTGTTGTAGATGTCTTGTGAGGTACATACCAAAAGGAGCGCTGTATTCTATAATGGGTCTAATGAGTGATGAGTAGAGGGGAACAATTACCTCTTTTTTCCTGGATGAGAAACCTTTTGTGATGAGGTGTGCCATGTAGAAGGATTTCCTGACTACTGTGGCAATGTGATTATCAAAAAAGAGACTACTGTCCTCCTGTGTCCCAAGGTCTCATCACACTTTCTGTGTTAAGTAGACCACTGTCTATGTGGTAGTTCATGGGTACAGAGTTTTTACCAAAAGGGATGAGAATGCATTTTTGGCATTGAGCTTGAGGCCATGGTTTTGACACCCCGCATCTGTCTCAGTGAGGCCCTTTTGTAGGATGTCCACATCGCTAGGTGTTTCGATTATGGCTCCTAGTTTGCAGTCATCTGCAAACTTTGTTAGCCAAAGACCTTCTGTACAAGAATCCTTAATTTGGTCATGCAGTTTTTTTTTTCCTGTGGATTCAGACAAACATCAAAACTTCTCCATCCTCAAATGCCTTATCAAGTGATAAAGATAGTAGGGCAATAGACAAGTATGGAGAAAAGTTTATGCTTATCCTACATTAGCTTTCTGTGCTATTAATTATCAAACCCACATAATTAGGTACCCGTTATCCATTTTTGACAACAGGTCTAGGCTTATTCATAATCTTTCTGACAGTAGGTACACCATGCAACATATTATTTTTTCTATTTCTGAGGTTTTGCATCACTACATTAAGTGTGTATATGACATTTCAGATGCTTCTTCCCAGACAGCTGATACTGGATCTGTTCATAGAAGATTTTCCTGGTTCAGACTTCAGTCATTAACTGAGGATATCAAAGCAAAACTTTTAGATGCTTCTTTGGATAAAGACTACCTGTTTGGATCTCCTTTTACTGAGATATTCAAAATATTGGAGGAGAGAGGTAAAATTAGACAGGGGTTCAAGCAACTTTTTCTTTCCCTTGTTCCAAATCTGGACCTTTCTGTCAGAAAAAGAATGCTCATCAGATAGTTAAAAAAGTCTAAAAGAAATGTCAAGACATGCATACATCTGATTTTTAAGGGAGCCAAAGAACCCTTCACAGACATGCCTTACAGAGTCTAACAACCCTCCTTCCTACAACTTAGTCTTTCATCCTCTAACCTTCCCAACAAACTTTTTGTCAGCCTTCCCTTTTTGAAAGCAATCACAACTGATTTTGGGGTTTTGCAAATCATCCAAAAAGCATACAGGATAGAATGGAATTTTCCCTTGTATTCTGCATTTATTTCCAATATAATCTCTAAACCAACAACATCTGGTTTCTCTTATATTATGTAACCTTCTGCATTATGGAGTAATATGGCCTGTTCCACAACATCAAAAAGAAAACGATGCTACTACAGGCTTTTTCTTTTGTTCCAAGAAAAGAAAACACCAGAGGGTAATTCTGGATTTGTCTACCTCAAACATGTTTTTGAGGGTTCCAAAATTCAGGATGTTAATACTCAAAAATCTTTTCTCTTTGTTTCCCTTTGATTTTCCCAACATTTTTTTTTTTACTTTGGATTTGAAAGATGCTTATCTTCATATATTCATACATCCAGAACACAGGAAATCTTTAAGATGCAGTGCCATGGAATTTCACCTTCAATTTACAGCTTTACCTTTTGGGTTTTCCATTGCACTGAGAGTGTTTACAAATCGTTCAGCCCCTGCCATATCATTTTGCAGACTATAAGGTAGCCATATGACTTCCTGATTCAGGCTACTTCCATGTAGAAGATTCTTTGAGATTTACATTTCACTATCAAACTCTTTCAGAACCTAGGAGTCACTCTGAACATCAAGTCTAAACATCTTCCCCCTCATTCTCTAGTATTCTAGGTTGCTATCTCAATGCCTCCATGATGATGGCCTTTCTTTCTTCAGAAAAGATTCAGTTCTTAACATGTTTCTGTCTTTCCCAGATAAAACTTTGATCTCTGCAAGACGGATTCTGAGAACCCTGGAATACATTACATCAGCAATACAGATGATTTAATTGCAAGACTGCATGTGAGGAAAATTCCATGGTATCTAAAATCTACCTCGGCACAGCACTGTCATCCTCCATTTTTCACCGATTCTTCCCTTGTTCTTCATGAAGAAAGAACTGCATTGGTGGATCACTCAGATAACAGCAAACTCAGGAATTCATTTTCTTATTCTCCCCACTCTTCATAAAGTCTTCGCCGATGCATCAGTCATGGCCTGTGGGGCTTCTTCAAAAAGGTTTCAAGGTACAGGGACTTTGTAAAAAAAAAAAAAAGTACAGCACATAGAATACAAACATAAAAGAAACAAAATAATTGATCTTTGCTCTCCAATCTTTTCATTGCCTTTGGTCTCTAGGAACACTTCAGGTTCTGACAGACAATACCACTGTCTTGTAATGTATCAACAAAGAGGGGACACAAAATCTTACACCTGTGCAGGTTACAATGATTGCTTGGAAATTTGTTATTCACCACAGTCTTTACCTCCAAGCAGTCCGCACTCCATCAGAACAAAACAGCTTGACCCACTTGGTGAATTACGTCTGCAGATCAAAGGCAAATCCTCACAAATGGGTGTTGAGCAGAAAGGTCTTCCTACAGATTATCCACAAATGAGGTACACCAAAGATATATCTTTTTGCCTCCAATCTGAACCCTCAACTCAAAATGTTTTGTTCCAGGATCCCCTTCAAGGAAGCCTGAAGAACAGATGCCTTCTCTTTCCCATGAAAATGGAAATTTCTGTATGCTTTTTCCTCCTTTTTATCTTATCAGAATAGACTTGAAGATTCAGAAGGTCAGTCCCAAAATTCTCCTGGTTCTGCTCATTTGGTTCAAACAGTATTGGGTTTCCCTTCTTTTCCTCTTAAAAAGGGGCAATCACCATGCCTTATTCCCAGGATGGTGGACTTGCTCACTCAAGAAAAAGGTTCTTTAATTACCCCAATCCTGAAGACTCTCAGTGACATGGTATGGATGATAAATGTTGAATTCCTTTTAGGCACCATTACTCAGAGGACATTCTACAGGTAGCAAAGGAGACTAGAAAACCTGCAACTAGAAAATCATATATTTCAAAATAGAAAAGATGTTCTATTTGGTGCAAAAAACAGGACTGGATCGTTATCAAGCCTTTGTAAGCTGCTCAGTTCTGGCCTGGCATGTATCTCAGTTAATTCATTTGTACAGATAGCATGACCTGTGTTTCCCATGGGACGGTGCCTATACTGCCACAGCATAGAACAATCTGTCCATAGCATGCATACAGTGCTACTGTGTACTGAAGACCTAAAATACCCTTTTATAGAATTTGTTAAAGCATTTACAGATGCAGAAATGGAGACATACAGTACCACAAGTGTGCATCTGTAAATGTATCTCTTTAGAAATTACTATACCCATTTGAAATGTCAATGAAAATACCTTTTTTTCTACACACCAGTGGACCTGACAAAAAAAAATCAACCATTGCAAATACCTTATTTATCTGTAGCCACGTGCATTCTTTGAAGTTCAGCCTTGAGGTTCCTGTTTCAGTAAATTCTTCTCACTCCTACACTTCCTTCTACTTCACATATCAGTGTTAATGCGGAAACAGAGGTGTGAGTGCATTTTATAGACAATGACAACTGGACTCTTTAATGGCTACTTCTAAAGTAAAGTAAAGAACTGCTTTTGACTTAACCGGCTTTTTTTTCCTTGAATTACTGAAAGAAATGGTGTAAGCTGTGAGAAGCTTTTTCCTTGACAAAATAATCGGTAGACAGAAACCTAAAACGAGGGGGGCTTTTCTGGATTTAAGTAATAAACAGAACATTTGTTTCTATCATCATGCATTTTCTGAATAATAACAAGTACGGCACTGCAATACCTGGCATTAAATGATTGTAATGAAAATAGCGCAACTATGAGAGATGTGTAAATCTCAAACCTTTTTTATTAAAGAAATCTTGTCAAAACCAAAAGTAATGGATAGAAAAAATGTTAAAATAAAGGAAACTTAAACAGTATTTAAAAAAACAATACACGCTACAATAGTTTTGGTATAAGCATGCATTTTCTGAGTAATAAGCTATATGCAACTTTAATGTCTGGCATTATTTAAATTATTTTAATCCTTAGTGATTTAATCAAAAATGAAACTGTGCCATGGGAAAAAAAAAACAGGAACATTCCACAAAGTTATGGATGATAAAGAGGTATAGAGAAAAGGGCTTTTCAATGAGTGGTGCTTTTGTTAGGAAAAATAGTTATTTAGTATTTGTGGCATTTTCCACCTAGATGCCTGTGAGTTTGTTGAAATATTACAAATACAAGGTAGGTAATAATAATCATATCATTTAATTTAATAGCCTTAACCAGAAGGAGTTTATATGGTACTCCATGGTATTAAATGAAAGAAATATATACAATGCCGAGAAACTACTCACTGCTACCTGACATTAAAGTACCAGCAGCACTTTGCAGGCATTTAAACTTTATCAATAAATATTATATTTATGGATAGTTGCATATTTTATGTAAACATCTCTGTCAGGGTCTACATAGAAACATAACTGGAATGGCATTTCACAGGACAGCTCAATACACAACTCAGGATTCATATTTACTTTAACTGCTGTCTGTTCTTGCTTTATCTTTATTCCCCTCAGCAATATGAATAACACCTTGTATGCTATCAGAAAACATTAACTTTTAGCCTCAAAAAATTGCTCTGACTTTTATTGCCTGCCAATTTATTCAGTGTGTCTCCACAGAAACATAAGAAAAATGTATGGCTGCCCTTAGCTGCAGACATCTCAACTCACACTAAACATTTATTCGCTAAAGGAAATTTTTTCATTACATTCAGTGTTCTCTTATTTACTTGCTTACACAAAAACTTGTTATTAGATTAGCCAATGGTCTTAATCCAGACATTTACCCTTGCAAAAGTAAGAGATAACATATCAACTCTACATATATTATAATCTGTGAACTTTTATACCATATTCCCACTTCAACAACCCAAGATTATGGCATATTAACTTAAACACACTTTTTTCCTGGCTTTCTTCTTTTTGTTCTTTGCATTGTAATGCTTACATTTCTAAAAACTAAAAAATAAATAAAAATGTGCTTGTTTATTTTAGTACCTTTATCACATACAACAATAACTGACAATGCTTTGCCATGTAACATGCAATTTATATCATGAAAAGTTTTATACAAATACTGTTATGAACAAAAATTGTTTTACTTACATTTACCCTTTTTCACCTCCATTTAGTGTCCTTCCAAACATTAATAACATGAATTGGAGTATACGCTTTTCAGTTCCCCACGTTTAAAAAAGTCAACAAAAGTCCAGTCTTTCCACTTTTTCTGGCACAGCCATATTTCATAAATGTGATTATTTATTCACTAGTTTCAGTGTTGCTAGTATTTTTCCTGTTCAACTCCATCCCCATCCCCAGACTTTGATTAAGGTCCAAGACACTCCCAAATCCTTCTAATCAATTCCTGCGCTTTTTTTCTGTCTCTCAAGCATTTTCCTTTGGGACATTGGAAAAGGTTTCACTGGCAAAGTCTCTCAATGAGCTTTATTATCAAAAGAATGAGAAGCACAGTCCCCTTTTACTTAATGGCTCCCTTTTGTGTTGGGCAAACTTTTGTATTTCCTCCTTAGCCTGTTCTGCATCAAAAATTACTTTGACCCTCCAAGAAAAATATTCTGAAGACAGCTGAATACAGCAGCTTGAATCTAATACCTCCCTCTCAACATTCCATAATTGCTGGGATAAATTTGATTTGAGTACAGCGAATAATCATTTTCCACAAATACTCTACTGCCTCTAATTTTAATCCTTTGCCCTTCTAACACAGTTTTGCCAGGATCAACTCTTTCTGCTGGTATGATTGCATCTTTACTAATACATATCTTGGTTGCTTTCACATGGCCATGTTTTGAGCATACACATGCTGTGCCCTTTCAGTTAACAAATCCTGCTGTGGAATACCAGTCCAGTTGCTTATTTGTGCCTTCATAAAATGAATACAGTCCTTTCCTTTCAGTTTCTATGGTATAGCAGAAAATCACAGATTTT
Source organism: Protopterus annectens (assembly GCF_019279795.1). Taxonomy (NCBI): domain Eukaryota; kingdom Metazoa; phylum Chordata; order Ceratodontiformes; family Protopteridae; genus Protopterus; species Protopterus annectens. Next base: position 1,381,906,986 of record NC_056728.1, on the reverse strand, counting down.
CCATGTGAGTGCTCTACCTTTTTAACTGTACCATTTTTGAAACAACTATTCTTGAGCAGTGTCATACTCAGCCAGCCTTGCATTTCACTTCGACCTCTGATTTTTGTAGTTTTATTGCTTCATCTGAATGGCTGTTTAAAGCAGCTTCAATATTTTCCAGCCTTTTGTTATTTGGGTTGATATACTCCTTCAATGTTTTGTTTGTTTTAATCAGCTCTGAGCACATTTGATTTATTTTTTCTCTAGATTTCTAAAATCCATGTCTTGGACCAAAGCTGGAGCTTGAACTGCTCTGTGCTGAACAGCTGCAGGATTATTCCCAGTCAGTGTTTTCTCTTCACATTTTCTAGTTGATTTTCTTTCAGGCTCTCTAAATGTATTCTTTGCTGACATCTAAGCAATGCACTTACTAGCCAGTATCTAAAGTTACTAAAACTGGCAGAGTTATCAGTCCTTATCTCTCAGTTTCTTTTTTCACACTGGAAAAGCTGAAATTAAGATTCTAATCAGCGTGCAGTCATCTTAGAAGTCCCAGCACACGAGTCAAGTGGTCTGTAGGCAAGAAAGTAAGATTTCTTTCTATGCCAAACTATGAATGTGCCATATCAATATTTGTTAATAACTTGACTGATGTAGAGAATATACAGCACTTTACTGTATCATGTGAAAACCTACGTAATATTGCAAAATGTATCACCAATAGCTGCTATCTGTCTGATACCAATTTCAGATAAAATATGTATACGTGCATGCATATATTTCTGTAAATATCTCTGGCATTGTCCACCTGGGCACATTATGGAACAGCATTTCACACGTTCCATCACCATAGATGTCGGGATTGGCTCCTCAAACAAATGGAGTGAATATCAGTTGTATTCTAGAAATATTATGAATATATGCTCTATGCTAATAGTTATAATGATTACTTGAGCCAGAGTGTGATTCTTTGGTTCGCTATACTATCAAATGAAACATTTTGCACAGATAGCTGGAGACTAACTAGCACTGCTTTGCAAAGGGATACATTGATTTGTCCATTAAATATGCAAACAAAATTATTAAAATATTTCAAAAATGGAGCAACATCTACAAAGCTGCTTTGCAGTAAACTTAATAAAACATCTGCATGAGCCAGTCTCACTGATACTTGGGGGTCTATCTACTATGGTTCGAGAGATATTAATAAATGTTTGCATGATTATAATAATAAAATGTATGTTTTGGTTAATTACTTATTCAATAAAAAACTATATCTGGTTAACATACTAATTATCAATATCACCATTGTGAAGAAGAATGTGTGCTGAAGAACCTTCATAGTTTATCATCTTTTTTATCTATTTATTTTTATGCAACTATATATATATATATATATATATATATATATATATATATATATATATATATATGGGTCTACTTCATATGACCTAAATTTCATTTGACTGAAATTCATTTGACTGAGACCAAAACACTGAAAGTTCAAAAGACTGAAAACTCATTTGACTGAAACTCATAACACTGACACATTAAAGTAAAAGGTATATGCCCTTTTCCCCACTGTAGTGCGATCCTGGAGCTAGTATATATAGTTAGGGGGTGAGGGGGGGGCAAAGCTCCCCACATACTTTATATATTTTAAACCATACACGTATATATTTATAACTGAAATGAATAACTCTTTGCAGAAAACAATATTTACCTAAACTATGTGGGGGGCTGTGCCCCCCCAACTATATATACTAATTCCAGGACCGCATTACTGTGGGGAAAAGGGCATATACCTTTTACTTTAATGTGTCAGTGTTATGAGTTTCAGTCAAATGAGTTTTCAGTCTTTTGAACTTTCAGTGTTTTAGTCTCAGTCAAATGAAATTTAGGTTATATGAAGTAGACCCATATATATATATATATATATATATATATATATATATATATATATATATATATATATATATATATGTGTGTGTGTGTGTGTGTGTGTGTGAGTGTATGTTAGTTAACATGCATGTTGTAAAACTGCATTCTTGGAAATTCGGGAATTTAGTTCAGGCAAAAGCTGTTCAGCTAGGTGTCAGGAGGTGTGAAATTCCTCTTACGCTAGGTGTTAATGAGTTAAAATACATTTGTCAGCCATTTCAGGTCATCTCCTTCTTTGTGCTTTGAGGCCAAGCAGTTTTTAAAAGATGTCATTCATATTAGGCACTCCAGAAACATCAGAACTTCATAGGTTCATAGGTTCATACTAGGCTATCTGCCCGAGGGCATTTATAAGCCTAGCCCATAGTTTTGTGGCTTACGCCACCCCTTTAGTTTGGAGAAACTATGCCCATTACTTTGCTGTGCCTCTGTCGAGCAGTGACACTGAGGTAACCCCTGGGGTGTATCTGCGATCTCCCATCCATTGGTCAAGATTCCTCTTGAACAAGGCCAGCGAGGTGCTCTGCCTCACATAAACCGGGATTTTGTTCCACAGCATAGGGAGTCTTTGGGTGATGAATCTATCCCTCCAGCACGTCCTATTAATAACCGTGTCGAGGTTTAAGTCCCCCGCCCTTGTGGCTCTGAGGGATCTAGATTTTTGAGATGAAGCATGTTCATCAAATCTGGGTTTGACATGGCCTTGTATGTCAGGCATAGGTCACCTCTGAGCAAGCGGTAAGCAACTGAATATAACTGGAGTTCTTTCAGTCGGGCAGCATAAGACAGATTTTTGAGACCCTTTATCCTTTTGGTGAGGAACTTTTGTGGCCTCTCCAGCTGCTGCAAGTGTCGGGTCAGATACATTCCGAATGGGGCATTGTACTCGATCATTGGTCTGATGAGTGATGAGTATAGGGAGATTATGACTTCCCTTGATCTAGATGTGAATCCCTTCATGATAAGGTGGGCAATGTAGAAGGTCTTCCTAACTACTTTAGCAATATGAGTGTCGAATGAAAGGTTACTGTCAACCTGGGTTCCCAGGTCCCTAATAACTTCTTCTGTGTTCAGGGATTGCCACCTATATGGTAGCTAGGGGTAACATTATTTTTCCCGAAGGGTATGACTATGCATTTCTTGGCATTTAACTTTAGGCCATGGCTCTGGCACCAGTTATCCGTTTCTGTGAGACCCTTCTGAAGGATATCTGTGTTGGATGTGTTTTCAACCACGGCCCAGTTTGCAGTCATCTGCAAACTTTGTCAGCCATAACCCTCCTGTGTTTGCTTGTACTTCAGAAAAGTAGATGCCAAACAAGAGTGGGCCCAGGACTGAGCCCTGTGGGACACCACTTGTGACAGGCTTTGAGTCTGACATGGCGCCAGCAACTCTGACCCTGTGGGTTCTGTCACTCAGCCAGTTTGCAACCCATCTTGTAATGTATGGGTTTACATTTAAGTTGATGAGTTTTTCAATGATACCCGAGTGAGGTATTGTATCAAAAGCCTTCGCCAGGTCTAGGTAGGCTGTATGGACTGCCTTTCCTCGTCAATGGCCTTGGTGACTGTTTCAAAAAAGTCAACCAAGTTTAAAAGGCATGATCTGCCTTTGACAAAGCCAAACTGGGTTGGATCCAAAGTCTGCAAGTTCCCTATGTCTTTATTTATGAGATCCATTATGATCCTCTCCATGGCTTTGCAGATAAGGCTTGTCAAGCTAATGGGACGGTAATTTCCAGGGTCGGTGGAGGCACCGCCTTTGTGGAGTGGGACCACAGTCGCTGTGCGCCACTCCCTGGGAATGTATCCGGAGGTGAGACTAAGATTAAACAGCTGTCCTAACTGTGGGTTTAATTCCTCGTTGAGTTCATGGAGCACACAGCCGGGGACACCATCAGGTCCCATGGATGCTGTGTTCTTTGCCTTGGAGAGAGCAGTTCTCACCTGGGCGTTAGAGATGTTTGGGGGCTACAATCATTTGGTATAGATATCTCTCCTTTAGGGGAGGGGAGAAGTTTGCACTGAACCTGTCAGCCAGTATGTTGGCAATGTCTGTAGGATCAGTAATCTTCACATCATTTTGAACTAATTCTGAGCATATCTGGGAGTTTCCTCCTAGGTTTCTGACATAGCTAAAGAATGCCTTATGGTTGTCTTTAGAGTCCTTAGCTATTTTTTTCTCAAAATTAGCTTTGGATGATTTTATGAGAGCTCTTAGCTTTTACTTATAGTGATCAGCGGTGTCTTACCTTTTAAGGATTTTGCTCTATCTTGTAGTAGCTTTCTCCTTTTGTTGTAGAGTTTGTTTATGGCTGGGGTCCACCAGACTGGACGCTTGCCTTTGGTACAAAGAGTCTTTGTTTTGCTTGGGATTGCCTGATCCATGCAGCCCTGCAGGTGCTGGTAGAAGGCATTTGTAAGTGATTCAGTGGTTTGAGTAATGTTAACCGCCAGCTCAGGGGCCTTAAAGGAGACCACACTAGTCTTTAGAAGTGTGAAGTCGGCTTTCGAGAAGTTCTTTACTGTGGTCTTTTTCATTTCGGGTGGGGGTGGGATGAGGACCTCCAGCGAGATTAGTTTGTGATCAGATCCCACCAGTGAGGGGTATACTTCCGGCGTTGAACATTGTGCTCCCATGTTCGTGATGATGAGATCAAGTATGTTTTCTCCTCTTGTGGGGATGGTGACTAGTTGTTCCATGGCATTTGAGTTTATGAATTCCAGGAACTTTTGGGCTAGAGTGTTTGGGCTTGAGTAGTGTTCCCAGTCTATACTAGGGTAGTTGAAGTCACCTAGTATGATGGTGTTCGGAGATATATTTATCCCCTCCAGTGTTTTCAGGAAGGCCATATGAGGTTCCTGAGTTTGCGAGGGTGGCCTGTAACATGCTACAAATTGCAGAGCAATCTTGCCTATGGTTAATTGCACCTGGATGGTTTCCGATGCATCGTGCAATGCCACCAATCTTGAACTATGTTCTTGAAAAACTGACTTTACCACCTCCTGAAGCTGCTTCCTTTGCCTTCTTAAAATTGTACAAATAGAAAGCAATTCTCCTAGTAGGCCTAACGTCTACTTAAAGGATCTCTAAATTAAAAGTTCTCATACCTCTTCTTCTCTTTCTGGTTTTCCATAATGACAAGGTCTCCTTTAGATCTAATAATTCACTTATGCCTAAGATGGTTACTGAAATGTCCTTAAATAATCCATTATCTTTCATGCCTTTTCCTAACCCTCAGAATAAATGGAGAAGGAATTCTTCATTTGTTAAATTAACACAGACAAATGAGATTTTACTTGGACAAGACCAAACAAATTAAAAAAAAATGTTGATTTCCTTGAGAGTATAAAACAGGGCCTCTCAGTGCCAAGCAGAATATTTCTAACTGGATTTCTATGGCTATTTTTTTCTGCAACTCTTTCTATGCCAGATCTCACCAAGGACATGTTAAAGCTCACTCCACGGCAGCAGTAACCTCTTCTATGGGGTTCCTCAAAGGACTCCAAATCCTTATTAGAGGCGGCAGCGTCATCTTCTATCCATGCTTTTAATAAGCATTACAAAATATATGCCTTTTTCAGGGCCAGGACTGGATTTGTCAGAACCATACTTCAAGGGTTAATAGAATCCAGTGATGTTTGTATTATCCCCTCCCAATATTTCTAATAGATTTAGGAATAATCCCATCTGTCAGCATTACAGCAACAATAATATAATGACAAACACAGTACAGTTGTGTAAAATAAAGCATTAGCTAGCAAATTTGGTGCCCAGAGCTGCTTGTTTCTAGGGTGTCTCCTTAAAAACTTCTCTATCCAATGCTAACCTCCTTCCAGATACAGTATCATCTTTCCAGCTTCACTTATTAAATCTGGACAATCAAAACATGTCCACAGCAAAATAGTCCCTCTAAATTCTGGGTTACATGGCATCATCCATCCTAATAGTCTCATTTTCCAGACTACATGCAAAGGAAATCCACTTGTACTTCGAATCAATCTGACGTCAGAATCTTCATCCTTTATCCTTTTAAATTTCAGTCTTCATTTTCAATAAAAAGGAAATCCCATGGAGATTCTAAGATGGGAGCAGGTTAATTAGAGCTGTCCGAGTACAAAAAAGAAAAGGGAAGTAGAAAAGCCAGTACAAGCTAATAATTTGGGAAAATTTAGTTACTGGCTAGCTGGAGTTAACTGCATGTTGTGTTGTAAGTAGGTCGATTTATTATGCAAGGGTATTTTAAATGTGTGTGTGGGGGACGGGGGGGGTTCAGTAGTGACTGTTGGTTATAGGTTCATAGGTGTGTACTAGGCTAATGGCCCTGGGGCCTTTACAAGCCTACCCCTTAGGATTACCTTGGCATCATGCCACCCGACCTTAGTTCCCAGTGCATCTGTCAAGTAAAGCCAATGGAGTGATCCTTGGGGTGAATTTTCTGTTTCCCATCCACTCATCAACATTTCTCCTGAAGAGGGCCAGTGAGGTGCTCTGCTAGACATGTATGGAAAGTCTATTCCACAGCATGGGCAGTCTCTGGGTTATGAGCATGTCCCTCCAGCATGTTCTGTTGATTGTGGTAATGAGGTTGAGGTCTCTGAAGCTTGTGGTGCGGAGGGACTGGGATTTCTTTAGATGTAGCATTTCTAACAGAGCTGGGTCAGACATGGCTTTGTAAGTCAAGCAGAGATCGCCTCTAAGTAGGCAATATGAGACAAATAATAGTCACAAGTTTTTTTAGTCTGTCCATATAGGACAAATGTTTAAGGCCTAGGATCCTCTTTGTGAGGTACTTTTGCGGCATCTCCAGTTGTTGCGGGTGTTTCATGCGGTACATGCCAAATGGGGCATTATACTCAATGACTGGCCTAATGAGGGAAGAGTAGAGGGAGACAATGACCTCTTTCTTCCTGGATGCAAAATGCTTAGTAATGAGATGTGCCACATAGAAGGACTTTCTGACCACAGTGGCAATGTGGTGGTCAAAAGAGAGGTTGCTGTCAACCTGTGTTCCCAGATCTCTTATAACGCCTTCTGTGTTCAGTGAACTACCATCGATGTGGTAATTCATGGGAACTGGGTTTTTCCCAAAGGGGATGATATATTTTTGGCATTGAGCTTAAGTCCATGGTTCTGACACCAGTCATTGGTCTCAGTGAGGCCTTTCTGTAGGATGTCAACATCACTCAGGAAGTTAATAATAGCTCCCAACTTGCAATCGTCTGTGAACTTTCTCAGCCAGAGTCCCTTCATGTTAGCCTGGACTTCAGAGAAGTAGATACCAAACAGGAGAGGACCCAGGACCGAACCCTGTGGGACTCCACTCGTGACTGGCCAGCAGTCTGACTTGGAGTCAGCTACTTTCACACTGTGGGTTCTACCTGTGAGCCAGTTTGCAACCCACCTAGTGATGTAGGGGTTGATGCCAAGCTTAGTGAGTTTTTCTATGATTCCTGAGTGGGGAATAGTATCAAAGGCTTTGGCCAGATCAAGGTAGGCTGTATGAATTACCTTGCCTTCATCCACAGCTTGGGTGACTGACTCACAGAAGTTGACCAAGTTGAGCAGGCATGATTTACCCTTCACAAAAACCAAACTGTATGGGATCCAGAGTTTGGAGATTCCCTATATCCTTGTTTATTAGGTTCATGATGATGTGTTCCATAGCTTTGCATATCAGACTCATCAGGCTAATAAGGTGATAGTTCCCAGAGTCTGTAGTCACTCCTCCTTTGTGGAGAGGGATGACTGTAGCAGTGCGCCATTTGGTAGGGACAAAGCCTGAGGTGAGGCTGTGATTGAACAGGGCACACAGGTGAGGTGCCAATTCACTCTGTACTTCATGTAGAACACAGCCAGGGATATTATCATGTCCCATAGAACCTGTATTCTTGACCTTGGACAGTGTTGTTTTAACCTGTGCAGCAGTAATTCTGGCTGTCTGGCAATCTACTGGTATTGTGACTGGTCCCTTGGGGGGGGGGGGGTAAAGTTGGCACTAGATCTGTCGGACAGTATACTGGCAATATCTGTTGGCTTGGTATAGGAGGTACCATTGTGCAGTAGCTCAGAGCAAATCTGGATATCGCCGTGGAGATTCTTTACATAACTATAGAAGGCCTTGTGGTTGTCTTTACTATCTGCTGCAATTCTGTTTTCATAGCTAGCTTTAGAGGATTTGATGAGGGATCTCAACCTTTTGTTGAGGCCGATAAGGGAGTTTTTCCAGTCTTAGGATTATGGTAGTGATATTAAGTTTTCTTGATTGCAATTTATCCGGGCTATATACTGCAACAATATAAAGGCTGGAAATTTGCTATATACTGTTATGATCTTGGGGGAAGTATACTGACCATATTATGTATATATTATAATAATTATATACAGGTGGGAGTATAGATAACTGTTCTCGATTTATGTTGCAGACAAGAGAAAAAAACTTTCCTCTGAGCAAGCAGTCTAGAAAATGGAAAGCATGAAAACGTCAGCTAGAAAAACAGTATGTGTACAGGTGCAGGCAATTAATCAGGAAGTGTCTAACAAATGTGCTCTGATGCATTTATATAAGAAACTTCACGAAGAGCATTTAAAGGGGAAGTGGCAAGCAGTTCAGTGAAAAGAAATGAACGTTTGGTAAGAAGAGTCGTGATTATTTTTACAAGTAGTTGCATTCCTAGCAGCCCTGGTACTTAAATATAACAGTGCACAATTAAGTTATTCATTTAAGGGTAGCCAGTGCATTGTTCTTAAGGCTAGTATCAATTAACTGAGTACATGTAAATTGTTCCTCACCTCTGAGAGTGAAACTGAGATAGGAGAAGGCCAGATAGTGTCTCTGCATAGGGGAACACAAGCTCTATCATGTTCTTTCAGCATTATTAAGTGTAACTTTAAAATAGGTAAAGCCTGTGGGTGTAGCTGTTTATATGGGGGCTACTGACCCTATATTTATGAAGGTTGACTTCCTTTTTTTTTTGTTTTGGAAAACATATATAGTTTTGTGTGTTTGTTCTGAGTTAAAGGGGGTCCTGAGTGTTTAAAATGTATTTACTTTCTTACTTCTTGAGTGTATTTATTGAAGCAAAAAGTCTGCAACTTAAGGAGTGGGTACTGGAAATGGCCAAGAGTTATTACAGAATACAGATATTTCTTCAGAAGGTATAACTATGGAGTTGGATAAAGTGAAAACTGAGTTTAAAGTACGGTAGAAATAAGAGATATCAGAAAGAGCTACTGGAAAGAGGTAACAGGAATTATTTAGAGAGGGTTGTCAAAAGAAGTGGAATCTGACAGAACATGGAGAGGAGGAACTGCAAAGCGGTAAAGGGAAATAATTTTTGGATAATACACCTGGATTTAGACAGGTTGCTCTTAAGTTAGTATTGTTGATAATAACTCCAGAGCATAAAACCTCTTAGCACCACAACGTAGGCAAAGCAGAAAGAACTGTTGCTAGATTTAGAGAACCTATGACAAGAAAACTAGTCAAAGATCCTGCAGGCATATTAGAGATATTTCAGAAATTCTCTGAAAATTTGTATAAGACAGAGGAATGGGGAGACCAAGAAAAGGCAAGCATGGAAATACTTGTGGAACACTTAACTATGCCCTGGTTACAGGAAGATATGACTGAATTATTAATAGCTAAGATAGGAGACAAGATAAAAATAGTTATCTATAATCAACATGGAAGTCTCCATAAACAGATGATGTTCCTGTGGGAGCGTGGACGTTAGGGGGGAAGAAAGTGATACATATCAATATTTTAAAAAGTGCATGTGTGGGGGAAGGGGACAGTATCAGCATCTTGGAAAAAAGCTATGGTGCCTATATTACCCAAAGAAAGTAAATACTCCTCAGGCTCAGCTTCATATACACCAATTTCAGTTTTAAACCATGATTATAAAGTGTTTATGTCTATACTATCTAACAGAATGGCACAGGTGTTGTAAACATTGATAGATATGGATCAATGCAGTTTTGCGGAGAGAAGGCAAATATTTAACAACATTAATAGAACAATGATGATCCAGTGGGATGCATAGTATAAGTAAATGCCACTAGTGTTGATATCTTGATGCATATAAAGCATTTTAAGAGTCAGATGGGACTTTGTGATAGAGCAATGATAGCATTTATATTCCCTGCTATAATAATAAGGGTAATTAGGAGGTATATGAAGGGTCAGAGACAAGAATTATGGTGGAAGGGTTCTTCTCCAACAAGCTGTATATGAACGGAGGAAGTAGGCAGGGTTGTCACCTTTCATCTTTATTTGCCATTGGCTAACAAAATATGGGAATCATAAATTCAAGGATTTAACTGGCATGGTAATCAAAAAAAGTTAGCTTTATTCATAAGATTATATTATTTTGCATTTGATCAATCCAGAAAAAGACATTTCAGTGTTGCGGGATATTTTGAGACTGTTTCATATCTTTTCAGAATTAAAATAAAATGAAGATAAAACAAAAGCTATAGTGGTAATATATGTACCCGCATATAAATTGGTTCAACAATGCCTGTATCAATATAGCCATGAAAAGGTGAAACATTTAGGTATTCGAATTAAAAAGGATTTGTGAAAAGAAACAAAACAAAAGAAAAAAGAAAGAAATAGAAGGCAACTGAGTTTTGTGACCATGTTCATTTTGCCAGTATCCACACTTGGACAATACTTCCTTTTTTTAAGGAGTGCTAGGCCAGTCAAGGCAGGGGCTGAATTTTAGAACAGCCATCTAATTATCCTGTTCCCATTTGAAGGAAGATAAGGTAACACACTGCTTGATTTGCAGCAGAGATCTATTCTAGAGGTGGGGAAGGTGCTGAATAGCGAAACTCTCTTTCCACCATGTTTTATTTGTTTACTGATGAAAATATAGTTCCCTGGTTAAACTATTACCACACTGGAAAACTGATTTATTTCCCATGGAGAAGAATTCTCTTTTATGCATTTTCAACTTTTCCTCTGATTTCCAAAGTTCTTCTGAAGATCAAGATGGACTTGCTAAATATGTTTACGGTAACTACCTTTGGCCCAAACAACACTGGCTCTCCCTTCTCATGCATTTGACCAGAGGAAGTTACTAAAAAACTTCCTCACAGAGTACATTTACTCACACAGGAGAACTAATCCCTAATGATCACAGTATTCAAAATGCCCACCTGACTCAATGGAAGAAAATTTTTTAATCCCATTTAGGCACCATTTTTTTCTGAGAACATGCAGCAGGCATTAAATAAGGTTACAAAACCTGCTACTACAGAATCATTATTAGCCAAATGGATGAGGTTTTCCAGTTGGTACAATCAACTAAAACAAGATCCATCCCAAATGGGGTTCCTCTAGTTTTTCAGTACCTGTACAAAATGCTCAACTCAGGCCTAGTGTACACTTTTATAAATGAAAACCTTATATATACTTCTACTTGTCTGTCTTTGGATATTACCTTTCTTCCTTATTTCAAGTTAAACAGTTTTTGAAAAGGTTTTTTACATATTAGACCACACAGAAAATAAGTGGCATATCCTTGAAATGTATTTCCCCTTTTGAACCTGCAGCAAGTTCTACTTTAGAATTTCTCACAAGGAAGAGTGTTTGACTTACTGTTCTGACTTTAACTAGAAAAACATCTGAATTACAAGCCCTAATGTCAATGTAACCTTTTCTGATTTTTCACAGGAAGGTGTTGAGTCTTGGTACCAACCTTTCATTTATGCAGGGGTTGATTTTTAATTTACATTAAATTAGATCAGTCATCTCCTTGTGTTCTCTTCTGAACCGCAAAACAGAGTAGACAGAATCCTTCATAGTTTGAATGCCAATAGACAGTTGAGATTTTACCAGAACAGGACTAAAGATTTTAGGAAATCTGACCAACTTTTATTTATTTCCTTTGCTAGGGAAAAGAAAGGGAAATAAACCACTTCCAAATGGATGTAATTGGAAAATAATTTGGTTACTTCTACCATGGGCCCTCTCCCCAGACAGTCAAAACTTACTGTACCAGAGCTGTGGCTACTCCGGAAGCTTTTTGAGAGGGTGGACCTGAGGTCTATCCAAAAGGCAACTATTTGATCTTCTGTACACACTTTTACTAGACATTACAAACTGGACTTTGTTTACAGAGCTAGAGCAGAGTTTACAAAAGCCATACTACAAGGACTTCTGTACTCTGGACCTTCTCATCCACGAGTTCCTCCTAAGCTATAGCAAACATCCCTCATAGTTATGGCTACTGCAACAGTGATCTAATGAAGAACACAGTACAGCTGTGTAAGTTAACTTGTTATAACGATAGATGGCCTACTAGATCACTGATGCAGTATTAGTACCATAACATTTTCCCCCTTTTTTCTTCCTATTTTACCCAAGCTAGAATAAGTACCCTGCTTTACATTTCTTGTCCTGACAATGCATGTCATGACAGTTTTTACTGATTTTGAATAAATGTTTGCAGAGTTTCAGGCTTCAGCCTCTCTTTTCAGCAAGAAAGGTCTGACATGTAGCACAGCTGTATGCCTCTTTTATGCCAGCACATAATCTCATGCTAAAAGCAGATATGCAGTGTGTGTGAGGAAGCAGACCAAAGCTCAGTAGACTGTCTAGACATCTCATCATGTTTATGATATGTCCAACACAGTTGTGGCTACTGCAACAGTGATGCACTGAAACATCTACTGTTATAGTAAGTTAACCTCTACAGCTGTATTTTGTACTACTCTGGTTAAAAATTGTAGTCCACCAAGTCAGTGGTCATTTTTAATTCAAGCAAGTCAAAAATTCTAATCAACATTCAACACTGCTGTCATTATTTCCATCATAGGTACTCCAAAATGTGTACTATTCCTGAGATATATATACTTTGTGCACATGTGCTGCTCTCAGACATTTCTTTATGTTTAGCGGACACTAATGACACTAAGTAGGACGATCACTCCAGGGCTTGAGTTTAGTCTTGACCCTTGGTTATGGCCAATGGGAAGTCTTCTTCTCTTCCATGGGTTTGCATGCATTTTTGTTACATCTCCCCAAATATGCTTAATGAATTGGCTACTCTGAACTGTCTAGATTGCATTTACCCTTGTCACTGTGACCTGATTCGTGACTGAAGAGGGTTCACAATGGACTACTACATGTATCTATATGGCAAATAAGTAAAATAAATTAGGGAGGTATTCTTATGCCCTCAAGCTCATGATTTGTAAGCATGATAATTCACGACAGTTTCAATTAGTACATTTATTCATGCACACTCAGACTGGTCATTATCTCCACTGGCAGTCATTTGCAGGAAAATACTGAGATGCATGGTCCTTATCCAAGGCAAAGTTAATAAACACTTCCAGGTTTCTTTCTTCCTTCTGGTGCAGCAAAAATAACATGTGCAGCAAACGTAACAATATTTAACTTCAACAAAATAACCCTATTTTGGGCAATAACACTTCAAATTATATTAATGGTTTTAAGCACTTTTACAGCAGTATGTAGAGGGAAAGACGTGACAAAAGTATCTTTCTGTTTGTCTTTGCAGCATCTTCATTTTCCATTTCCGGTATTGAGTGGCTTTTGCTGTTTGCTCATCCTGAAGGAAGAAAAATGGCAGATCTGGTCAGCTAATCTCCTGCATGTGGAGGCCTTGCATCTTAACAGTGGCTGTTAAGACCACTAGTCCCAAGCCAATATGGCAGGTAGTCCAAAAAGATTAAACATGTAGAAAATGTATTTATCAGGTGTTCATGTCAGCCACCAAGAGGTGTGGTTAGGGAAAGTAAAAGAAAAGCCCAATGGCTGTGTACAAGTTTTGACAGTAGGACTGTAAGTGAAATGGAGGCATGGAAGGATTTTTCTTTTATCATGCCTTTTACTATAGCCGCTCATGTTTCAAATTTTAGAAGCTTTAAGACTTTTTCCGCAACAGCAAAAAATGTCAACTTTATATAAAAGTGTACATATCTTATATCATCATCATCATCATCATTATCAACCCCCTTTTTATCACTTTCTACATGGGGTCAGTCAATTCCACTCTCCTGCCTTCTTTGGCACTCAAAACTGACTGTTGCAAGTCTTCTCTCATACAATCCATTCACCTCTTTGCCGGATGCCTTTGTTCCTATTGCCTTCTTTCTGTTTGTCCCAAATCATCTTCATCAGATTGTCTTCTTTTCTGCACATGTGCCCAAACCACCGTAATCTGTTCTCTTTGACCTTTTCTGCAACTGGAACTTTGTCTTCTGCTCTTATGTCCTCATCTCTTCATCTGTCCCACAGTGTGCATCCTACCACCTATCTCACACACTTCATCTCCATGATCTCAAGTCTCTTCAACTGTTCTGTCTTACTGCCCAGGCTTCTGTACCATACAGTAGAACTGGCTGCACCACTGTCTTGTACACCTTTCTTTTCAGCTTCTTTGGCATTCTTCTGTCACATACTACACCTGACACTCTGTGTCACTCGATTGCAGCCCCTCTGATTCTAGTTTTGACCTCCTCATTCAGACTTCCTTTCTGCTCAACCATCTCTACCAGGTACCTGAAGCTGTTAACCTGTTCCACTATTTTCTCTTCTGTCTCAGTTTTCAGCTTCTTCTGATTTTCCCCATTTGCTGTCATTACAATTGTCTTGCCGGTACTCAGTTTATCTCATGTGCCTTCAGTTATGCATTCCATTCCCCTCTCCTTTGCTGAAGGTCTTGCTCAAAGTCTACCTGTAATGCCATATCGTCTGCATACAGCAACTTTGTTGATCTGTCCTCTCCAATCTGCTTGCTAATGTAGCCTGTCACCAGTGCGGACAGCATAAGGCTCAAAGCTGAACGATGGTGCACATCCACTCCCACTGGGAACCCCTCTGTGAGACTGAACACTGTTCAAATTTGAGTCATTGGGTCCTTGCACACAATCTGCACTAATTCTACAAATGTTTCTGGGTCTTTGAACCACTACAGGACTGCCCAAATAGACTTTCTTGGGACCCTGTCATATGCTTTCTTCAAATCTAGGAATACTCAGTTGGACTTTTTCTTATCCCTAGCTTCTTCTTAACTATATGTCTCACTGCAAACATCTGGTTGGTTGTGCTGCATCCTGGTATGAATCTGAACTGCTCGTTTCCCATCTTAGTTTCTATTACTCTACATATTCATTTATCAATCACTTCTCCAGAACTTTCATGCAATGTGAGAAGAGTTTCATAATTCTGTACTGCAGTGCCCACAGTTGTGAATGTCTCCTTTGTTCTTGAACACTGGCACTATTATGTTTATTGTCCAGTCATCTTGGATACACATTTCTCTCCACACTGCTATGAGTGCATTTCTCCCCACCTCACCTAGCATCTTTATCGTATCTGCTGGGACCTCATCTGAGCCTGCTGGTTTCCCTGACTTCATTTTCCTTCGTGCTGTTCTTACTTCTTATATGGTGGAATCCCTCTCTTCTCTCATTATAGGCTGTTTCTGGGGCAGTACAGCTTCTGTGCAGTTTTCTTCATTCAGAAGCAGCTGGAAGTACTCCTTCCATCTGCCTTTGATGTCCTGTGGACTGGTGAAAAGATTGTTGCTGGCATCTCTTATGAAGTGTGTCTGAATAGCTTCTTTATCTTTCTGTCTTTGTCTTATAACCTGACATAGATTCTTTGTGCCATGTAGTTACTTTACAGAAGCTGGTAGAGTGCCTCTGATGCCTTGTTCTTAGCTATTGCAACTTCTCTCTTAGTCTCTTTGTTTGCCAACCAGTACTCTTTCTGAACCTGGTCCGTTTTTCTATCTACCACTTTTTCCTGCACTCCTTCTTTCTTTTGATGACTTCCTGGACTTCTGCATTCCACCACTAACTTTCCTTATGTATCTTTTTTCCATACCTGGGGCAGCATATCTGTTTTGTATTCTTTACACATGCTGTTTTGAGGCACTGCAATTCTTCTTCAACTCCACCTGTTTCCTTTTCTTCTTCCTGAGGTGTTGGCACTGTGAGTAATTCCTTGTACTGTTGTGATTTCTCTCCAGTCAACTTCCTGGCAACCAGTGGTTTATGCTGTGGACTGACTGTTTCACTGGGGATAACTTTGCAATTGCTGATTCTACTCCAGTGCCATTTCCTTACTCCTTAGCTGAGTTGTATGTTGGCTACTCTTGTATGATCATGTGATTGGCTCTCTTTCTCAACCAGAATACCAGCTACTATCAAGCCATTTGCCAGACAGAAGTCTAGAATAGCCACTCCTTTATTCCTGTTGCTCCCATCCATGTGGACCCAGGCAGTCATTATATCCTGATCTGTCTATCCCAATATGTGAATTCAAATCACCCATCATCAACACCAATTATGTTGTCCTGTGTATGTCCTGCAACTGCTGTTTAAAGTCACTCTTTTCCTCTGTCACAACTGCTGTGGGGCATATGACTACTGCCCTGTCCTTTGGCTGATATGAATACTGCCCTATCTTTAGGCTGCCATCTGGTTGTCATGAGTCTGTCACTAATTCTGATGATGTCCCTTCATCACTGCCTTCTAAAGCCTCTCCCTTGTTTTCCTCCTGAGTAGAGGACTCTGGATCCCAAGTCAAGTGGCTTTGCTCTATCTTGTCTCCTAGATACATAGGATGTCCAGCCTTTCCTTACCATCATCAGTGAACCTGCATTCTTAGTTCATGCTTATCAAGTTGACTGGTTTTACATCCAGCTAACCCAAGTGGGGCCATTGGACGATGGCTTATGGCACACACTGCCCAATAGGGGGACATACACCCTTCCCACCATTAGCATGGATCTTAAATGCCCTCTCCAAGGCCGAAACTCTGTCTACATATATTACTCTGCTTGCAGTCAGTACCTATGCTATTAAATGCATCTTTGTTGTACTATGCCATAATGTTACTTTGATTTTTTTTTTTTTTTATTTTAGGCATTGCTACTGCCCTTGTAAATAACTTAATGCTAACCAAATTTCTCAAACATATTGTTGCTGCATTCTCAAAATACTGTACTTTTGCCTTGCATATATTCATATTGTATATTTATCTCTGTTTTTGTACTGTTAAGTATCATATAACTTGAATTGCTAATTTTTTCTTATTTTTTAATTACTTTCCTGGAGCTTTTCTCCTCGGGTCTCCACTGAAAAAGGACTCTCTGGGCCCAGTCGAACTAACCCAGTTAACAAATATAAAAATAAAATATATAAATATGAATAATAATAAAAACAAATAAATAAATAAAACAGCCTCTATGGAACTAGATAACATCTCGGGCTGTGTTCTACACGGGTTAAAACAGGAATTAGCATCACCATTGGGAACACTTTTCAATCACAGCCTAAGCACTGGTTTCATCCCAGTGGAATGAAAACAGCTACCATCATCCCTTTGCACAAATGGGTGCATCCACAGACTCTTGATAACTCTAGACCCACTAGCCTGACTAGCCTTATCTGCAAGGCCATGGAACGAACAATTATGGACCTTATTAACAAAGATATAGGAAATCTCCAAACTCTCGACCCCACCCAGTTTGGCTGTGTCAAGGGAAGATTGTGCTTCTTGGTGGACTTCTTTCAGACAGTCACCAAAGCCCTAGATGAGGGCAAATCTGTGTATGCAGCCTACTTAGACTTAACCAAGGGCTTTGACACAATCCCTCACTCAGGCATCATTGATAAACTCACCCAGCTGGTTATCAGCCCATATATTGTCAAGTGGGTTGCAAATTGGCTCAGTGATAGAACTCATACGGTCAAAATAGGGGAGTCCACCTCCTCCAGCAGACCTGTAACCAGTGGTGTTCTACAGGAATCGGTTATGGAAGACCCTACTGTTTGGAATCTACTTCTCTGAAGTACAGGCTAAAACTAAAGGACTGTGGCTGAGAAAGTTTGCTGATGACCGCAAACTGGGAGAGATCATTGAAACCCCTGGCGATATCAACATCCTGCAAGAAAGTCTTACGCAGACTAATGACTGGTGCCAAAGTCATGGTCTTAATGCAAAAAAGGCATTATCATCCCCTTCGGCAAAGGTGATGCTCTTGCAAACTACCAGATCTATAGCAATATCCTAAGCACACAGTCAGTGGTGAGAGATCTGGGCACAGAGGCCAAAGCAACCTTAACTTTGATCACCATGTCTCCACAGTGGTAAGATGGACATTGTAATTGCTCATCTTATAAGTATGGGCATTGCTTCCAGAAAAAGAGCTTATAACCTCCCTGTACACTTCCCTCATCAGGCCTATAACAGAGTACAACACTGCCTTTGGTATGTTCATTTCCAAACACCTGCAGCAATTGGAGAGACCACAAAGGTTCCTTACAAACAAAATTCAGTGTCTTCAAGATCTGTCTTATGCAGACAGACTGAAATCATCACACTTTACACTGTGTCATACAGACTGCTCAGAGGCAACCTGTGTCTTGCATACAGAACAATCTATGAATCAACTTTAATGGAAATGCTGCACATTCACAAGTAAAATGGCACATGGGTCACCACTCAAACCTGGTATGTGACATCAATAGAACTTGCTGGAGAGACAGATTTGTCTCACAGAAGTTGCCTCACCTTTGGAGCAAGCTTCCTATTCATATTAAATGAAGCCCTTCTTTGGCTCTATTTAAGTGTAATTTGGACAACTGGTAACTGGAAATTCACTCCGGAGTTCCACCTGTGTCTCTCTCTTGGACAGAGGCAATAGGTGCTGATTTTAGTGTCTGCTTGAACCAAACACCCTTGAGAATACGGGTTGAATTTGGCTAGGCTTGTAAGGGCCCTGGGGCCATTAGCCTAGTAACCTCCTATGATCCTATGATCCTCAACCCGCCATTTGTCAGCACTCATCTTGAGCCATATATTTTACACCATTGAGTGGCTAGCCTTGGCACAGTGCATGCAGTCTGTGATTCATGATCTCCCTATCATGAGTATTATGCACACCACAAGAGATGACCAAAGTGGTTGGTTTATATAACTCTTTCCCTTATAGGGCACCATGTAGAGCCTGTGTTGCTGCCTAAAATTCTATTCTTTTAGTGAATTTGAGATGGAAACAGCATGTTTTTCAGAGGGAAGGAACTCATAGAGACACATGGAAACATGCAAACTCCAAACAGGCATTGGCAGGAGTTCAGGCTTGAACCTTGTACCTTGGAGACAAATACCCTAACTATTATGGCAACCTGTCTCACATGAAATAGAAATGATAGTGACACTTTTGTTTTAAACCGAACATTTTTGAAATGTAGTTTGTTAGTTTTAAGTGTCTGTTCTTAATTTGAAAATACATAAAACTGATATATCTCCTGTAATGTTTGGAAAATGGTCAAGTTATCCAGCTGTATAGTATACAGTGCAAGAGTTAATTTTATTAAAGATGATGAAGTGACAATATCTGGAAAGTGTAGATGTCATTCTGCACTTGCCTAAATGCCATTTTTTGGTAGAACATTTAAAATGACTGAAAATATCACTTGTTTAAGAATTGAATGCCCCATGATATTTATAAATATTTTACTGAGTGGTTTACAGGTATACTGCAAACTTGTGTTCAAACATTAGGGGTACTCATAGAAGTAGATCATTCAAGGTCAGATGATATATAAGTAACACAGGATCACAAATCCCAGGGATCTGTACAGTGCAATGTGTACTAATACCCCTGTCACCATTATATGACTATCTCTGAAATAGTATGAAGCTTTCTAGTATAACTGTATTGATACACACACATACAGACTGTTCTTAATTGGTGGTTTAGTGATGGGTACACTTTTAACTTCATATAATACATTAGGTTATATGTGTACATATTGTCTTGTTACGTTATGATGTAACCCTGGCTAAACCTGTAATAACTGTTTGATCAGAGTTCTACTCCAGCAAACAAATTTAAATAAATAAATATTTATTATGAGGGGTGCCCCCAAATTTCAAGTGACAGAAAAAGCCTCTTTCTGTATGGTTGAGTCCCTGTTGAATTGAACTTGACAAAGTGAGATCTCACTGAGTTGAACAGTGAGGACTCGAGAGGAAAAGGAGCATCTGCCTCTCACTGAGTTACTCCTCAGCATATAGGATGATAATATACCTGTGTGTGTGTGTGTGTGTGTGTGTGTGTGTGTGTGTGTGTGTGTGCTCATGCGCTCATGTGTTTGTAAATTGTGATGGTATAAACTAACTAAAAATAAACTTGCTAAACATCATGACTAAACTATAAAACTAAAAAAATCCTAACATAATCCTCACTATGCTACTAAAACAAACCAGAAATATTAACTGATATTACTGTTACTTATGTAAATAAATAAATAATGATTAAACATTATCCCAGAACTGTACAGTATTCTGAGGTACTTTTTTTATCATGGGAAATTGTTGTTTAATAAAAATAAGTGTTCTGAGAAAAGGTTATCCCATTCAGAAGTATTTGTAAATTCAAATGTCATCATCATCATCTTTCGGCTTTTCCCGTTAGGGGTCGCCACAGTGGATCATCTCTTTCCATTTCTTCCTATCCTCTGCATCTTGCTCTGTCACACCAACCGCCTGCATGTCCTCTCTCACCACATCCATAAACCTTATCTTAGGCCTTCCTCTTTTCCTCTTACCTGGCAGCTCCATCCTTAGCATCTTTTTTCCAATATACCCATCATCCCTCCTCAGCACATGTCCAAATCAGTGCAATCTCGTCTCTCTTGCTTTGTCTCCAAACTGTCCAACATGAGCTGACCCTCTAATATACTGATTCCTAATCCTATCCATCCTAGTCACACCGAGTGCAAATCTTAACATCTTGAACTCTGCCACATCCAGCTCAGACTCCTGCCTTTTTGTCAATGCCACTGTCTCCAACCCATATAACATAGCTGGTCTCACTACTGTCTTGTAGACCTTCCTTTTCACTCTTACTGGTACCCGTCTGTCACAAATCACTCCTGACACTCTTCTCCACCCATTCCACCCTGCCTGTACTCTCTTCTTCACCTGTCTTCCACATTCACCATTACTCTGAACTGTTGATCCCAAGTACTTAAACTTGTCCACCTTTACCAACTCTACTCCCTGCATCCTCACCATTCCTCTACCCTCCATCTCATTTACACACATATATTCTGTCTTAGCCCTGCTGACCTTCATTCCTCTGCTACAGAGTCTCCTCAACCTGATTCCTACTCTCACTACAGATCACAATGTCATCTGCAAACATCATAGTCCATGGGGCCTTCTGTCTGATCTCATCTGTCAACCTGTCCATCACCACTGCAAATAAGAAAGGACTCAGAGCTGATCCTTGATGTAATCTCACCTCCACCTTAAACAGATCTGTCACTCCCACTGCAGTCCTCACCACTGTCACACTACTCTTGTACATATCCTGTACCACTCTTACATACTTCTCTGCCACTCCCGACTTCCTCATATAATACCACAACTCTTCTCTAGGCACCCTGTCATATGCTTTCTCCAAGTCTACAAAGACACAATGCAACTCCTCCTGACCTTCTCTGTATTTCTCGAATAACACTCTCAGAGCAAACATCACATTTGTAGTGCTCTTTCCTGGCATGAAACCATACTGCTGATCACTAATCATCACCTCCCTTCTTAACCTAGCTTCTACTACTCTCTCCCATAACTTCAAGCTGTGACTGATCAATTTTATCCCTCTGTAGTTACTGCAGCTCTGCACATCACCCTTATTCTTAAAGATAGGTACCAAAACACTTTTTCTCCACTCCTCAGGCATCCTCTGACTTTCCAAAATTTCATTAAACAATCTAGTTAAAAATTCCACTGCCATTTCTCCTAAGCACCTCCATGCTTCCATTGGGATGTCATCTGGGCCAACAGCCTTTCCATTCTTCATCCCCTTCATAGCTGTTCTTACTTCCTCCTTGCTAATCTGTTTCACTTCCTGATTCACTATCCCCACATCATCCAACCTTCTCTCTCTCTCATTCTCTTCATTCATCAGCCTCTCAAAATACTCTTTCCATCTACTCAACACACTCTCCTCTCTTGTGAGTACCTTTCCCTCACTATCCTTTATCACCCTTACTTGCTGCACATCTTTCCCAGCTCTGTCCCTCTGTCTAGCCAATCGGTACAGGTCCTTTTCTCCCTCTTTAGTGTCCAATCTCTCATACAACTCTCCATACACCTTATCCTTAGCTTTCACCACCTCTCTCTTTGCCATGTGCCTCATCTCTTTATACTCATGTCTGCTTTCTTCATCTCTTTGACAATTCCACTTCTTCTTCGCCAGCCTCTTCCTCTGTATACTCTCCTGTACTTTCTCATTCCACCACCAGGTCTCCTTGTCCTCCTTCCTCTGTCCAGATGTCACACCAAGCACCTTTCTAGCAGTCTCCCTTACTAGTTCTGCTGTAGTTACCCAGCTATTCGGTAAGTCTCCACTGCCTCCCAGTGCCTGTCTTAACTCTTCCCTAAACTCCACTTCACAATCACCCTTTTTGTAATTTTTGTAATCATTTTTGTAATCCCTTTTGTAATCATTTGTAAATTCAAATGTGAAAGGACAATATAACCACATATGTTACACGCTGCAAAGCTGAAACTAAAATATATACTCATTTTTATGAAGTTATTTAGATTGCTTAAGTTGAATAAAATTCTGTGGTACTAAAACAAATCAGTAGCACCTAAAATGTCTCATCTGTGTGTGTTATTTGCTGAACAACCTTTCAAACTAAGTCAAGCTTTCATCTTTCACCATAAACTAAACTGTCTTTTCTTTTCTGATCTCCTGTGATCCATTCAGCCAGTCACTTCCTTTATTCTTACCTCAGGTAAAAAAAGAATCATACCTCAGGTTAAAAAAAATCTAAAGCACTCACCCACCTAATAAACAGCTGACACCAATATAAATTACAAATATTTAGGGCCTTCCTTTGCCCCTGGATGTGAATCTTCACGATGTAGTGTGTCCATGTTGAAAGACTTTACATGCACAGAACTAGAGGTTAAGGTGGTGTTAGAAAGGTGTAATAATAATTTCAAGCGATGCCTGTTAATCTGGAAAGTACTGAAACTGGAAAAGTTGTAACATCAATCTATACTGCAAAAATGTGTGCCTTAGCACTTATTAGTGACAAATAATCACCACAGGTGACAAAGGAGAAACTTCAGAGATGGCATTTTTCATTTCTTTAGTCATCCTTGGTTGACCTTAGGGGTAATTTGCGATAATGAGCTGGGCAGGAGGATTTGAGTCTTTGCGCCTTTGTACACTTCAGTATTAAGGTGAAGCAGGAAGACAGACTTGCTTGAAGTCCCCTTAGTGGTGGAGTATTGTATTTACTGAGTTCTAACAAAAGTGATTGTGAGGAATGCTAAACTTAAAGTTGGAATGAACGATAGTTATTGATGAAACTCATTTTTGTACACAACCTTAAAAGTTCAGCAGTGAAATTTTTCATAATTTTTTTGATGTCACATATGATATGCAGGAAAATGGTTGGCAATCTGTACCAAACATTAATGCCAAATTTTCCAATAGCTGCAGGCATCATCCACAGGGAAGGCAGTTTCAAAGCACCTGTCATGCTGTAACAGGAAAGACAGTGTGTATAAAGCAAGCAGTAACTAAATTTTACTATAAAAAAATCAGTGTTTGTTTTCATGAAAACACTTCTGCTTTGATTGGCAAAGACTAAGATATTGAACTTGCTGTGAATATATGGACAGTGCTTCTAAAGACATCATGGCTGCTAGCTTTGGGATACAGGCTTTGAAACCTTGATGAGTAGGGACTATGGATGGAAGAGCTACCAACATAAGCTATTTATACTGTGGGAGGCTTTGAGACAACACCAACTTTTTATATAACTTGCATATACTGCTGTGTATTTAGCAGCATCATCTAAAACAATAAAAAAAGATTGATGTGATGTATGGATTTCACAGGCTGAGCCTGAAATTGATCTGTAAGGATCTGTGTACTAACAGACAAACAAAGAATTAACTAACTAAATCAATAAATAGCCAAATAATATTTAAATAAAATATAAATCAGCACAGAATACGTATAACAAATATAAATTACAAGTCAGGAAACCATTATAGATGGCAAGAACGTGAAGACGGAAAACATAACTAGGCAATATATTTTTGGCTAAGCCAAGATGGTTTGATCAGGAGTCAGTTTCCATTTTCATATCTAATATAAAATTGCTTGCACTTTATGTTATGTTAAGGTCTAAAAGGATGTTTTCAAGTACTACAGTGGATGAAGGAGATGGAGTACATGCTACTCTTACTGCAGATGTCCATCATTAGATCACTGTTGCAGTGGCATAAAGCTATATGAGACATATCTTGCCAAGGATTGAACAGCTCTCAGTATAAAAATGTATTTGGGCGCCTTCCTCATTCACCATATGTCCACTGAAGAACAAGGGCATACTGGCATAAAAAGGGGCATACAGGTATCAAAATTCAGAACTTTTTGGGCACTGAAGAGTTTAGTCAGATGTTTTTATTTACACTGTGACTTCAGTTAAAGCAGTCATCTCGTATCATAGGTTTTTGGGCAGATAAGTACCAAATTGGGAACATTCCTTTATTGTTTCAATAAAAATAGTGGTAATTTACTATGTCTAGCAGAAGAAGAAAATGCACAAGAATTAGACACATCCCATGCAACGATTCTCACAGGGTCTGAGCCTTCTGTCTGGGGAAATAACGTCTGCTCACATGATATTTTCTTTCTTTTTCCCTGAAAACCATTCACAGTTTGCTTAATATCCTTAACGTATTGTTCAGAAAATTGACACCTTAAAGCCGTTGCTTGGTCTCTCAAGGCTACTAACTCCTCTGTGTTGGATGTCCCCCTTCAGACAAAGAAAAGAAGGAAACCATTGAAGAGGATACTGAAAGAACTCTTCCTCTGATCATGCTTTCCCTGCCTGTAACTGACAAATCTACTATGGCTGTTGCAGTGCCTTTAGACCATCGCTCCCAATCTGACTGACCTCTCTGGTGTTGACCCCTGGGAAGCAACTATGAGTCAGGAGTCAGGCATCTTACCAAGAACATTTGTCCGGCATCTGCCAAAAAGGGAGAACACCATTTCTTTTGTTTGAATGGATGGATGTACACATCACATCTTGGTAAGGAAGGTAGTAGCAGGCTTCTTCATGGGGGTCCACATATCAGATGCATCCAAAACAATTAAACAGTTCATTTCTAAGATCAAATCTCAAAAAACAAGCATCTTCCCTCCCTCCCCTTCCACTCCAGTTAATTTTAAGGGATCTCAAGAGGACTTGTAAATTTTTGGTACAGAGCTTTTTACAGCTTTTTAGTCTCTGCAATCCTCAACCAGAGTTTCCACTCATTACAAGAGGAAAGGTTCTCCTTCTTCTTCTGAGGAAGAGTTATTTTCAGACACAGAAAAGTAACAGTAGATTATGCATCTCAGTCTCCTCTTCAGTCCAGTATGAGTTGGAGCCTGAGGATGCATTCACTTCTGCATGCTTTTCCCATACTCAACCCCTTGGATAGTGCAAGCCTGACAGGCTATAAAATATATCTGAGTCACACAAATAAATACCTCTTCAGAAATTATTTGGCAGACCCTCTGGACATCTTCATGGATAAGAATGGAGCTTCCAAACCCCTTACCTCTTCCACCCCCCCCCCCATTCCCAATGCGAAGGCTAGTAGAGTATTCGATAAGTTTGGCAAAATCTTTACTTCCTCAACCCAGGCCTTTAACACTGTAAATTGCCAAGACCTCATGGCCAAACACCTTCCTGGTATGTTTTTAGACAAGCAACAAATAACTTCTATACTGTCTGCTTCAGAAATCAAATCTTCATTAACTAACATACTTTTATCTGCATCTCGAGTCCCAACACATACCATAAAGTGTTCTATGTTGCAAATGATGCAATTGCTACAGTTGTAGCCACAGGCTATGTAATGTATAGATATGCCTGGCTTAGGTTACAGAGTCTCCCTGAGGATGTTATAACCCAGATTCACAATATCCCAATAGAGAACGATATCCTTTTTGGTAGATCCTATGCCAAAGTCTTAAGTGCTTAGTAGAAAATGACAAGTTAATACAGGGAGTAAAACAGCTTTTTTTTCTGTCAGCAGTACCTGCATATAGCAAAAACTATCCCTCTAGCCTTTGACCCTTCTTCAAGAAGCCTTTTAAACCAGGAAGAAGAAATCAAGGAAAACAAGAACGTAAAAAGAAATGGCAAGGGAGCTCCAAGAAAAAGGGAAATGGCTCCCAGGTACTTCCCAATCTAAAAAGAATTAATGACTATTTATTTAAGTAGTCCTTCCCCTCCCTCCCCTCTTTAGCCAACCTTTCAAGACATGCAATTTATTTCTTTCCCTGCCTTCTTGGAAAACAACAAACAACAGATGCTTGGGTACTAGAGGAATCTAGTGGGGGTACAAATGGCAGTGGGAGTTCATTCCTCCAAAATCAGAGATCCCCTCCTTCCAAAAGAGCAAACAAATTTGTTTCCTCAGATTTTGCCAAAAATGCTCACACAAGATGTTATACAGCCTGTTCACCATTCCCAACAGAGAAAAGGCGTTTACTCCAGGATTTTTCTAGTACCCAAGAAAGGAGGCACTTGGAGACTAGTACTAGATCTTTCTGATGTCATTTGCTTTTTAAAAATGGCAGAAATTCAAAATGATAATCATACAGTCTCTTTTTCCTCTTTGTCTAACATCCCGGTCCTTTTTAGTAACCTTAGGTCTTAAGGATGTAAACCATCATACTCCAGTTCGCAAAGACTTCATGAGTTATTTCATACTTTTTGTGTCTGGATTAGATTTTTCAATTTACATTCTTACCCTCTGGACTTTCTACAGCTCCAAGGATATTTACAAAATGGCTATTTCAAGAGGTTGCCTTCTGCAGACATAAAGAAATCCACATTTATCCCAATCTGGACGATTGCCTCATCTTAGCAGATTCATTTTAAGACACCCAGACATCCCTTTTCTTCTCCATAAACCTCTTTAAAAATGTAGGTTTCAGTCTAATTCCAGAAAAATCCTCTAATTCCATCTCACAGGCTAACATTTTTAGGATGTCTTCTGGACACATCCTCCAGAAAAAGTTTCATTTTACGCTCTAAAGTTTTTAGAGTCCATGACCACAGCAGAATTCAAGACTACAAGGCATCAACTATCCTAATGGCGCCTTAGCTAGACTTCATATGAGGAAATCATATGGCTTCCTCAAGTCCATTTGGACTCAACACCAGCATCCTTTGTTTCATCATGAAAGAAAGAAAGAACTCCTTTGGTGGACAAATCAGATTCAGCTAAATCCAAGTTTCCTGTTTCCCTGCACTCCCACTCAGTCTTTGACAGATGAATCAGACTTTGCCTGGGAGATGGTTTCCAAAGGAATTAAAGTTCAGGAGTTTTGGAATCTGCATTTCAGGAAGAAAGACACAAACTCAAAGAAATGATGATCCTGTTAAATGCATTAAAAGCCTTGATTCAACTCTTGACTCCAGGAATTTTATTGGGGATTCCAGACAACACCAAACCTTATGGTAAATGAACAAGGGGAAGCAGATATTACCCTCTGCGCAGACTAGCCATGATCACCTGGGAAGTGGCATCTCAGCACAATCTCTCCCTTTAGGCATGCCAACAGAGTAGAACAGTGTAGTAGACTCACTGGGCAGACCCACGACAGACACTCACAAATGAATGTTGCACCCAGAGGTCTTCCTGGAGCTTGTCCTCCAGTGAGGAATTCCTCAAGTAGATCTGTTTACTTTTATTCACAACAGACAGTTCTTTTTCCAAGACCCCTTGCAGACAGACCTGGAAAACACATGCCTTTTCTTTCTCATTGATGGGAATATTCTGATATGCCTACCCCTCCTCCACTGACTTCCAAAGCTCTATTAAAAATAAGAAGGACTCTCACAAGAGTCTTCTAGGACAGTCTTTTTGGCCCAAATAACATTGGTTTTTGCTTATCATGCAGATGGCCATGGGCAATTTCAAAAAAAGTTCACCACAGAGTAGCTCCACTTTCACAGGATAAGGAATCTCTCATCCACCCCAACATTCTGAAACGGAACCTAACTGTTAGCATGACAGTTTTTTGTTTTTTTAGGCACCTCTCTACAGAGGTTGTACAACAAGCATTAAAGGAGGCTACAACACCTGCTTCAAGAAAATCATATTTATCTAAATGGAAATATTTTCTAGCTGGTGCTGTACCACAGACCAGGACCCATATTGGGGGGGGGGGGGCACTGCTGGCTCTCCTTTACCTTTGTGAATTGCTCAATTCTGGCCTGCCTTATACTTCTGTCAAATAACATCTTTTGTCTGTTTCAGCCTATCTGTCACTAGATCTCTTTTTTTTGCAGGTGAAGCAATTCTTAAAAGAGGTGTTACATATTAGATCATCTAGAAACCAGGTGACTCCACCTTGGGATCTCAATTTTGTTTTGGAGAAACTAACTTTATCTCTATTTGAACCCTCATCTAGTGCCTCCCTGAAGTGCATTACCTGGAAGACAGCTTTACTTATCACTCTGACCTCATCCTGAATAATATTGGAGTTGCAAGCTCTAATGTCTATTCAACCCATTTTGGTCTTTCAAACTGCTAAGTGACTGTTAGAACTAATCCTTCATTCATGCCTAAGATGGCTTCTAAGTTCACTCTAAATCTGTTATTCACCTTCCTGGTTTCTTTCATTTCATGGATGTCCACAAGCAGCTTTGACACTACTTGGACAAGACAAAAAGATTTCAGACTGGCAGATTGACTTTATTTCTTATGAAGGTAAGAAGAAAGAACAACAAGTTTCCAAATAGTCAGTATCCGGATGGTTATCCAAGACTATTCAATGTTGCTGTTCTTATCACTGAATGTTAGGGCACACTCTACTAGAGCTATGACTACTTCTGGGGCTTTTTGAAAGGGGATGGACTCTAGAACCACTCTCGGAACTTGGCCCTCAGCCCACACCCTCACTAAACACTACAAAATTGATTCACTTTCTAGAGTTAAAACAGAATTTACTAGGTCTGTTCTTCAGGGTCATCTGGACTCTGGTCCTGGATCCTTCATCTTTATTGACTAAGCTTTGGTTATCATCCTATATAGCTTTATGCTACTGCAATAGTGATGTAATGATGAACATAGTACAGCTGTGTATGTAAACTTGCCATAACAGAACATGGTCAAACAGATCTTTGTTTCAGTACTAACACCCCCCCCATCCCCCTTCATATGTTTGTCTTTAGCTACTTTATTGGTTGGAGTGGGCTCTGTTCACCTATTTCTCGCACACCATAAGATTATAAATCCGAATCTCTCAGGAGATGTCATATTTTTTGGTCACAGCATGCTTTGGTTAGAGGCAAGAAAGCTCTGTATTTAGGCACTTGAATGCTCCCTTTTGTACCAGTATGTGCATCAATAGACATGTGGTGTGTGAGGAAGGTATCCAAAAGCTTTTGTATATTTGCCAGATGTCCAGTCTCTGGCAGGATACTTCTTATATAGCTTTATGCTATTGGAGCAATGATGTATTCAAGCATCTGCTATTATGGTAAGTATATATACATATCTTATAGGTTCATAGGTTCATACTAGGCTATCTGCCCTAGGGCATTTATAAGCCTAGCCAGAGTGTGTTTGGCTTTCGCCACCCATTTTAAATTTATTTTGCTATGCCCTTTTTCGAGGTTAGTATACTGTGCCTCTGTCTAACAGTGACACAGAAGTGATACCCGGGGTAAACCTACGATCTCCCATACACTCATCAAGATTCCTCTTGAAGGGAGTCAATGAGGGACTCTGCCTAACCTGGACTGGGATTTTATTCCAGAGTGAAGGGAGCCTCTGGGTTATGAATCTGTCCCTCCAGCATGTCCTATTTATTTCAGTGCTGAGGTTCAAGTCTCTCGAGCGCGTAGCTCGATGGGATTTGGATTTTCTGAGGTGTAGCATGTCCATTAATTCCGGGTTGGACATGGCTTTATACATCAGGCACAGATTGCCTCTGAGCAGGCCGTATGCCACTGAGTAGAGCTGGAGTTTCCTTAACCGGGCAGCATATGGCATCTGTTTGAGCCCTTTGATCCTCTTGGTGAGGTACTTTTGGGGTCTTTCCAGTTGCTGCAGGCATCTGGTAAGGTACATCCCAAAAGGGGCATTGTACTCAATTATGGGCCTGATGAGGGATGAGTAAAGAGGCACGATGACCTCCCCTGATCTAGATGTGAATCCCTTCATGATTAGGTGGGCTATATAAAATGTTTTTCTAACCACTTTGGCCACGTGGTTGTCAAATGAGAGATTGCTATCAACTTGGGTCCCCAGGTCCCTAATTACTTCTTCTGTACTTAATGGATTACCACCTATGTGGTAATTTTTGGGCACTTTGTTTTTGCCAAAGGGGATAACTATACACTTTTTGGCATTTAGCTTGAGGCCATGGCTCTGGCACCAGTTGTCTGTTTCTATGCGGCCCTTTTGGAGGATGCTTGTGTCGGCTGGAGAGTCGATTATGGCGCCCAGTTTGCAGTCATCTGCAAACTTGGTCAGCCACAGTCCTTCCGTGTTGGCCTGTACCTTCGAGAAATATATACCGAACAAGAGAGGTCCCAGGACTGAGCCTTGTGGGATGCCACTTGTAACTGGTTTGGAGTCTGACATGGCTCTAGCAATTCTAACCATGTGGGTTCTGTCCTTGAGCCTGTTTGCAACCCATCTAGTGACATAGGGGTTTATATTTAAGCTGGTGAGCTTATCTATAATGCTCGAGTGGGGTATTGTATTGACGGCTTTTGCGAGGTCCAGGTAGGCTGTGTGGACCACCTTCCCCTCGTCAATGGCCTTGGTGACTGTTTCAAAGAAATCAACCAGGTTTAAGAGGCAGGATCTGCCCTTAACAAAGCCGAACTGGGTAGGATCCAGTGTCTGTAGGTCCCCAATATCTTTATTTATGAGGTCCATGATGATCCTTTCCATAGCTTTGCAGACCAAGCTAGTCAGCCTTATGGGGCGATAGTTTCCAGGATCCGTTGAGGCACCACCTTTGTGGAGAGGGACCACTCTTTGGGTACATATCCTGTAGTAAGGCTGAGATTGAACAGTAGTTTTATGTTTGGGTTTAGCTCTTCTTGGAGTTCATGTAGGACGCAGCCCGGGACACCGTCTGGTCCCATTGATGCTGTGTTTTTTGCTTTGGAGAGGGCGGCTCTTACCTGAGCATCTGAGATGTCAGGGGGGCAGCACTCTGCTGGGATAGATATTTGCCCTTTTGGTGGGGAGGGGGTTTGCGCTGAACCTGTCAGCTAGGATGTTGGCAATGTCTGTGGGTTCGATGTATTTTTTGTCATTATTGAGTAATTCTGAGCATATCTGGGAATTCCCACCCAGGTTCCTAACATAACTAAAGAAAGCCTTGTGATTATCCTTAGTGTCCTGTGCAATTTTTCTCTCGAAGCTGGCCTTAGACGATTTCATGAGTGCCCGTAGTTTTTTGCTAATACTGATCAGAGATGCCTTCCCTTTTTGGGATTTTGCTCTGTCATGTAGTAGCTTCCTCCTTCTATTGTATAGTTTGTTTATGGCTGGGGTCCACCAGACAGGACGTCTGCCTTTGGAGGATTGGGTCTTGGTTTTTGGATCTGTATTTTTTTTTTGTATGTATGGCAAGTGACTCTGAATAAGACTGAATAATGTTGTTTAAAAGTGATGTTTGGTTGTAGGCAGGATTTCTTCTACATGTTCTTGTTCTGTCTCTTCTGACGTATAGGAGGACAGAGGTAGCCATATTTGTGAGATATCCAGTATTAAGTCTGTCAGTTGGTACAGAGGGTTAAAGTTGTGAGCTATAGTTCTTGTGGTACGGGGTTTAACTCCTTCAGCTCTCATTTGCTACTATGTAACCCTGAGTAAGTCAGTTAACCAGATTTTGCTCTTGGGTCACCCCTGAAAAGGGGCTGAGTGTTCAGCAGGCCTATCTGGTTAACAAATGGGTACTGCTACTATTTTGATAATTTTGAGTTAAGTAAATACATTTTAGGAGTTTTTATTTATTTATCGTTTGTTGACCATGTTAGTCTCTCTATGCTAATAGCCTCTTTACAGGGCAGACCTGAGGTCTCCTACTCTTTTCAATAGGTGCCATGGGATCTTTTACATCCACCCGAGATTCTATCAACTCAAGCAGGTGGGGGCCACAGTTTAATGTGTCATCCGAGGGACTGCACACTCAGGAGTGCAGCACCCACTCCCCATAAGTATGCATTTTGGAAAGATTTAGGGGACAGGGGTATAAGTACACTTGGTATGCAAGCTTTTATACGGTGAGAGGAAAATAAAAAAGAAACACGGGAGTGCAGTAACAGACTGGTCAGTAGATATACACAGTACTCAAAGTGTTACAAACTTTCTTCCTAAAATCCTCTCACATTCTAGCAGTCCCACCGTTCCTGGGGAATATCTAAATTGGCCAGGGAGCTCAGGTGTGACATATTATACAGCTCAAGGCATGGGTAGAGGGAGTTATGTACAGGGCCAAACAGCCCAAAAGAATGAATGCAGGCATCCTGCACAGTAGTGTGATACTACCTTCAGTATGCCTTGGTGCTAGCAGTATGACCAGGCCTCTTTAAATAAAGGAGACTGATGATGTGGCATGATCAGGTGTAAAGCTGTCACAGCAGTCAGGCCTAGTCAAGGCAGGCACATGACTTTATGTAAATAAAGAGATGGCATACCATAACATGAAAACAGTTTAATATACTCAGCTTCCATTTTTATATGTGGTCTTACATATACTAAGTCTAGGATCACAGTGTCCCAGAAAAACTTTGACTTTTGCAAATTCAAAAAGAAGAAAAAAGTTCAGCATTTAAGCATACATATAGCTGAAATATACACAAAAATTAATTTCATACTGCACTTTGAACCATAACACAGACATTTACTTTCGCTTCTTGTCTCCTTCTATGATAATCTAAGGCACTAATCTTCCACAGTAGTTATGATCCACAACAGAACATAATTCAGAGCATCATTCATCTTATCTAATTATCGGGCCTGTAAGTCTGGCATGATAAAGTTTAGAAATAATAGTGAAAATATTTGTAGTTTTGTCTGAGACACAGTAAAGGGAATGTTTCAGAAAACACGGCTATTAGAAAACTGTTGAAAAATGTGATGTAGCTGAAATGGGCTAAGCCACAGTACTCAAGATATTGTTTTGTTTTTGATACGTGAATGGGATTGTCATTTGCTGGCAAGTACCTAAAGATGAGTATTTGATGTCACCTCTAATGGCAGCATCACCGCTGATGTAGAGTCCCTGTGTTAGCGCCATAAAAACTCCTATGCTGATGGAATTCAGCAGGCAAATCTGTCGCCTGTTAGCTGTATGAGGTAACAAAGGGTTAAAAGTGAATCTTCAAATGCTTTGAATTTTTTAATGTCACATATTCAGAATTAGTTGCCCAAACACACAAGCACAGGTTGCAGCAATTTCTTCTAAACACACACAAAAGCTAAGCTAAGTGTATTGTGTGGGCTTTTGTTAGTTGTGAAAGCATGGCATGCTACCCCAAACTTCCAAACCTCTTAAGAACTGATCCATCCTTGTTCACAGTCTTTTTTTCAACTAAATTTGGCAGACACACTTTTCCATGACCATGTTGTATATAGCTGAGGGCCTGAAGGCAAAAGAATACACCAAATTACATAAAAGGAATTTGACAGCTAATACTGCGGATTAGAAGTGGTAGAGTGTAAGGAGTACAAAAGGAACACATTTGAGGAAACAGTATTTCATACCAGCTTATTTCACAATACATGCAAAGAAATGTACTCAGGTTTTACTAAAATAAGGCTACATGAATGACAAATGAGAGTACAATCATTTATGGCACACAATTATATCCAATATAATTATTTATATCAGCAGCATGCTAGGAAAGGAACAAATATTTATGAGGCAGTAAATTCTGTTGGTTCATAGTTTATCAAACATGGCACAGAAAAACTGTCACAGATTTTGATTTTTCTGTTAAGCTTTTAACATGCTACAAGATACGGCATTTACATACCATCTAAATCGAGCTGCAACTGAAGCTCTTTTATGGAAATTGTGGCAAAAGTTGAACAAGCCATCTATAAAGTCTGGGAAAGTGTTATGCACATAAAAACTGCAGTAAAATATTAAATCCAGCAAAGTTCGTAAGTACTGCATTAACCTTTTATCAGTAAGATGTCTTAAATCGTATGGAAGGTGGCATATTGAAAACATCTTTAGACTCACATATATAAAAAATAAGCATTGGGTCTCCTCTCAAAAAAAACGTAGTGCTCTTCATGCAGTGTACTAGGAAAAAATGTACTGTTTGCTGCTGCTTTGCACTGTACTTTACTACTGCATATTTCACACCAGCTGTTGCTTTTACTTAATTTAAGAAAAGATCTATATCTGCTGTTTTATTCTGTTGCTATTATTAATTCAAGAAAAATTGTAGTGCTTCTTACACTGTTGTTTATTTAATAAAAAAAAAATATCCTGCCATTTTTCTTTTGTTCCGTTGCACTTCTGTTGGCCATAGTATAGATTAGATTCAGACTGTCTGAGTTCAGTTCTGTTTGTAGAGTGAGCATTAAAAATCAGGACGTCTTGTTTTGGAGAAGCCTCCCTGTACCCTCATGGCAGGAGCATACAGTAGGACTGGCTAACTGAAAGTTACTGGTTCAGGGCTCAGTTTGAGCTATTCCATCGGTGAAGGGCTCAGTTTGAGCTATTCCATTGATTTCTTTGTATTAGCTGCTTTGCTCTTGTTTGTGCATAGTTAACTATCGCACAACACTGTGCGGGAGGGGGTAACTCTTGCAGGTTATGGATGCAAAAGCACCAATAGACGTATTTTCCCTTACAAGTAGCTGCTATCTAGCAGAGCATTTCTTGAATAGCTCTGAGTTGTTCAGTGTACCACCCAGCAGAGACTTTACCTCTTACCTATCAACATCAGACACTACAGATCCTCTCTTTTATAGACCTACTACTGTACACCCCATAGGTTAGTCACCCTAAAATAGCTCCCTACCCGATACCCCTATCTTCTCCTTATCTGCTGAGATACCAGGTTCAAATCTTGCATTATGGACTGTAAGTTTCCCTCTGTTTCTCCTGCCAGTTTGGTGGACATGGTTTTTTTTGAGGCAATGTAGCAACTGCCTCGTGTACCCTGACAACCCCTTACTCCTAAATCATTCAAGTACAATTTGCAAGAGATGCTCCTGCACTAGGAATCTGGAATCACTGCTCTCTCATGCCCAGAACAGCAACATTAAACAGGTTGTCAGTTCACACACCATGACTCCTATTCATAATATGCACCCAGCACATAAACCTTCATATGCAGAGATACTCTCCAGAAACCTACTTAAACACTAGAGACCTCCAAAACACAAACATGCTACACCAAACACAGCACCCAAAGCATCCAATACGCATAAAAACACTAGCACCTGTGTCTCACCAAATAAGCCCTTAAGGCAATGCACAACTATTCCAAATGTTCTAGTTACAGGTGACCCCATAGTGAGACATACAGATGCCCTACTCACCAGATTTCGATAATTGGCTTAGTTTCTGGTGTCATTCTAAGAGGATCCAGTTCTTGTCAGCCTGGGATGACATGGTGGATAGACCGCACTGCTTTGCCAGAGATGGTCTTCACCTGGTACCCCTAGGCATTTGTTTGGTGGCTAAGGCACTTGCCTCTCCCATAATGCCTTTTTTAGGCAAGGTCACAACAACAAAATTCCCGACATGAAAATATCAAACACAAAGAAAACAATGGTCTTGCTGTTAAACGCTAGGAGTTTAAATCAGAAACTGTACTCTCTGGAAACACTCCTCTCCCTGGAACATGCTGACATCTGTGCAGTCACAGAAACCTGGCTCAAGGCCACAGAAAGTACCCGGGACTTGCAAGGCTACAATGCCTTCCACACTTTCAGACCGCAAATTGAAGGTATGAAAACCAAAAGAGGTGGAGTTTTTATCTCCATTAAAGATAATCACACCTCTAGACTGGTTAGACAAGAAAACTCTGTGGACCTACTCCAAGTCCAAATTACTGTGAATAAGACTCCCCCTCGGGTCATTGTCAGTTACAGGTCCCCTTCCATGAACCAAGATGTCCACACAGCTTTATTTATACCTACTTGGGACAATTAAGGTACAACCTAACACCCTAGTCATTGGTGACTTCAACTATCCTTCAATTAATTGGGAAACTTATATGAGCCCAAACTCACTCGCACAAAAGTTCATGGACTTTGTTATCTCAAATGGCATGGAACAAATAGTACTCCACCCCACAAGGGGGTCCAATATTCTAGACCTGATCCTCGCCGATATGAGTGACCTATGCAATGCCTCAAGTGTAGGGCCCACACTGGTTAAATTTGACCAAAAGTCAGTCATTTATGAAGTGGCAATAGAACCAGAACTCCTCAAAGGAGAAGTCAGGCTAAAAAACTTCACCAAACCTAACTATACCCTCCTAAGGGAAGGTATGGTCTATATCACATAGTCGAAGTTACGTAACTTCGAGCACCTAATGGTCGAACCATTATGTTCGAAGTTACATAACTGACTACCTAAAAAAAAAAAAAACACAACGGACAATAAAATAAACTATTGTAAGCAGGGGCAAGTCCCACTGCACCTCCCACACCCCCCGCTACTTAAATATACCAACTTCGAGATCGCACCACATCGAAGTGAATGGAAACCTCTGCCTATGGAGATTTTAATTCACGTGCTCAAACTTTTACAAATTTGAACATATGGTCTCGACCATATGTGGTTCGAACTTGTAAAAGTTCGATGACGTGATAGGAACCCAGGAAGGTATAACTGACTTCCAAGCTCCAGTTTCCACAGATGGCATTGATGGCTACACTAAGGTATACACTGATGCCCTGTATAAACATCTACACAAATGTGCAGAATAATCCAACAGATGACACTGGCGTTAAAGTCCTTCTGCCATTCACAAATGTATAGACAAAGCCATGCCAGATAGGATTAAAGCAGGATCATCAAGAAAAAAAAAACATCCTGGTGGATGTCTAGCATTAATAAATTATACAATAAGCAAAATAAGCTGTTATCTAAAATACAAAAGTGAGATCCCAGAACTGGAATGTACCCTCCTTAGCCTAAACAAGCAAATAAGACAACTTATAAAATCTTCAAAGAGCAACTATGAGAAAAATTTAGCAACCATAGCCAAGGATAACCATAAGGCTTTCTTCAGCTATGCCTGCAACCTAAAAGGTAGGACTCAGATGTGTGCTGAACTAATTTTGGAAGGCATCACACACACTGACCCTAGGAAAAATGCAAACCTGCTAGCAGACAGGTTTGGCAAAAGTTTCACCCCCTATTGCCCCCAAGCATACCACAAACCAAGTCTTTATCATCTCCTCCTCCTCCCTGCAAGTCATCAATGGTCTCTACAAGGCTACGAACACAGCCTCCATGGGACCAGATGGCATTCTGGGCTGCATTCTTAGTGTTCTAAAACAAGAGCTAGCTATTCTATTAGGCACTCTATTCAACCACAGCCTGAGTACTGGCTTTGTCTCCATGAGGGCGGCTCAGCAACAGTCCTGAGTAACTATAGACCTAGAAGTTTAACCAGCCTCATCTGTAAGGCAATGGAACAAATCATCATGGAACTCATAAATAAAGATATAGGTGACCTCCAAAACCCTGGCTCCATCCCAGTTCAGTTTTGTCAAGGGCAGGTCATGCCTGCTAAACCTGGTGGACTTCTTCAAGAATGTGACCAGAGCCATAGACGAGGGTAAAGCCCTTCACAACGCCTATCTTGACTTGGTCAAGGCCTTCGACACTATCCCACATTCAGGCATCACTGACAAACTAATCCAGTTGAATATCAACCCCTATGTTGTCAGGTGGGTTGAGACTGGCTCACAGATCAACAACACTCGGTCAAAGTGGGATACTTTACCTCTACCAGCAGAACTGTCACCAGTGGGGTCCCACAAGGGTCAGTGCTGGGCCCCCTCTTGTTTGGCATATACTTCTCAGAAGTCCAGGCCAAAACAGTAGGGTTACGGCTAATTAAGTTTGTGGATGACTACAAATTAGGTGCTATCATTGAATTCCCTTGCGATGTCAGTGCACTTCAAAAAGGGTATTACACAGACCAATGATTAATGCCAAAGCCATGGTCTTAAATTAAATGCTAAAAATGTGTCATCATTCCCTTCCATAAAAACAATGTCCCTTCTGATTATAAAATAAACAATAATACTTTAAGTACCAATTCAGTAGTGAGAGACTTGGGAACACAAGTCGACTGTGACCTCAACTTTGACCACCTTGTGTCTATTGTGGTGAGGAAGGCATTCTACTCTGTTCAGCTGATTTGCAAAGGCATTGCTTCAAGAGCAAAAGAGGTCATAACTCCCCTGTACTCATCCCTCATCAGGCCTTTTATTGAATATAATGATCCCTTTGGTATGTACTGTACCAGACACCTGCAGCAACATGAGAGACCGCAGAGATTTCTAACTAAGAAAATTCAGGGTCTCCAGCACATGTTTTTTTACAGACAGAATGAAGTCGCTGTCACTGTACACAGTAGTGTATAGACTACTTAGAGGTGACTTAAGTCTGGTTTACAGGGCTATCTCTGACCTAAATGTAATGGAAATGCTTCACATCTGTAAGTCAAATGGGACTAGAGTCACCCATTCCAGGGACCTCGATCTAACTTTCAACATAAACAGGACCTGCTGTAGAGACAGATGCATCTCTCAGAGGTTGCCACTCCTCTGGAGCAGGCTTCCAATCTATATCAAGAGAGCATCTCCATGACCTTGTTTAAGCACAACCTGGATGACTGGATGGGAAACTGTACATTTCAGCTGGGGATTGCCCTGGCTTCTCTCCTGGACATGGGTAGTGCTTGCTAGAAAAACCTTGGGCATAGAGGATAGCTCTCATCTACTGGGATTTAACAGCTAGGCTGGTAAAGACCCTTGGGTCAATAGCCTAGTAACATCCTATGAATGTATGAATCTATATAGTCAATTTACTGCAGTCCCCACGTTTGACTTGATTTGGGAGTCTTTTCTTTCCTTGACTGACAATAAATAAATAAATAAAACAAAACACACCACTGACTGTTCCTTTGCAGTATCTCATGTATCACAAAAATGCAACTTAAAATAGTATACTGGCTTTCTTGGTTTTAACCACTTAAGACATAACGGCATAAAGAGGATACACACTAAATGGCAAAATGTTTAAATGTTTTGTACCTGCTGAAAGTCATCTTTGGCTGAGGGAAGATCAGTAGATAGCCTGGATTCTCCATGGTGTTTCTCCATTCTCTCTCCCTGCATTACGGTGGTTTTGATCACTCTGCTGACCCTACGACCTTCGACTGGCTCAGACTCAAACTCTGAGGAAGTGGTAAAAACTTGCGGTTCTGAGAATGTCAACTAAAAGAAGACAAAGAAAAAAAATTTATATCAACCAGAAAAGTATTATGGAATATTAATATATTTTTATCTATAATTATTTTTAAATATGTAATTCTCCAGTCTGGGAAAGAAAGACTATCAGAATTAAGAAGACTAAAGAGTAAAATGATGAAACATGGTTAATGATATAATGTCATCATTCTCAATGCCATATAAATCCCGGTTCATTATTTAATATACAACAATACAAGTACACACATCTCTGCATGCGTGTGTGAGTATGTTCATGCATGACACAGACATGTGTGTGCGGGTGGGTGTGTGTGTGTGTGTGTATGTACAGACACATGCACATATATATATATATATATATATATATATATATATATATATATATATGGATCTAGTATGGTACAGTGACTGTACCAAATGTCTATAGCCTTAACATACACATGTTAATGTCAACAAAACAACACTGACACTGTTCAGCACATGCTGTGAGGATTAACCACAGAGCAAGCAAAGTACAAAACATTGTTTTTGGGGGAACGAGCTCCCTGCTAATTATAAATACTAACTCCGAGACTGCACAATCCCTGGAGGAAGGGCATATTTCCCTACCCTGAAGAATGTTGATCTTAACACCTATCAAAATATATACATCTGTGTGTCCATACATACCTCCTTTTTCCCATTTTGCACATGGGGTCAGGGCTGCACTTCAACAGTGACAATCATCTAGAAGAAATTGGCTAGCCCTGCCACAGTTGTTTTTTTAATACCACACATAAACACCTATGAACAACTGAGTGTGTCAAGTTCACCTGCTGTATGTCTTTGGAATGTGACAGGAAACCAGAGCACCCATTTAAACACAGGGAGGACATGCAGACTCTGCACAGAAGGCACCACAGCCAAGAATCGAACTAGAGAACCTCTTCCTGTGAGGCAACAACACTTCATGCTGCACTACTGTGCTGCCCGGTATATAATATATATATATATATATATATATATATATATATATATATGTGTAAGTTAAAGCACTGCACAAACCCACACTTCAGTGTAGGGAAATAGATGAAGAACGGCACCACAGTTCACTTCAATAGACTCAAAGGCAGTGAAAAATCAATGCGGAATCCAAGGTAATAATAAAAACTTTGTTTATTGTGAAAAACAATAAATACGTTAGTGCTTTCTTACCAAAAATCAAGGGACATCATCAGAGTAATGATTCACACAAAGTTGCCATATTTAAATGCAAAAGCCCGAAAAAAATACAAGGTAACCAACTGTCAAATCAGCTTAAAGACACAGTAACAATAAAAACAAATTACATGTTCAGACTTTAAAAACCATTAAAACTTAAAAGCCTTGGAATAAAATTCTGCCTGCACAACTTTAGTTGCATGATTTTAACACAGTTGCCTTAAATGAACTCATAGGTTCATAGGTTAGTACTAAGCTAACTGCCCTTGCGAGCCATTTTAAGCCTAGCCAATTATCCCTTGTGAGACTCAAACCCTGCACCTTGTGCTTGCAAGGCAAACACCTTAACCATTAGGCCACCCTCCCAACCCTCAAAAACAATTGTGGTCATTTTGCTGGGACATGTTCCCCATCACAAAGAAAAAGGAAGAAAAGTGTGTGTGTGTGTGGGGGGGGGGGGGGGGTAGGAGGAGTTAGGGTTGCCACCTCTCTGTTTTTTTTCCAGACTATCCGGAAATCAAACAGATTCTCCAGTAGTCCAGAAAACACTGTACAAACTGCGGTATTCTGTTTTAAAAAGGAAACAGACTATTGGAGTTTGTAAATGGAAAAAGAGGGCGTTCCGTGCTGGGTGATATCACAAAATGGGTGGAATGTGGGCGGGAGAGGGGGTGGGATGGGCGGGGTTACTGGTGACGCGGGGTGTGTGGTTTTAGCCGCGACAAAATGTGGCACCCCTAGGAGGAGCTCATACCAAATAGAGCAAAACAGAAAGATGTCACTAACTGAAGGCTTTGAGTTTAAAGAAGCAAGCAAGTGAAATGCCTTTATTTAAACCATATGGTCCAGTGGCATTTGTTCGAATCTGCCACTCAGATTCCTTACATTCTAAGTTAATTTTCCATGGTCCCTACCGTGATCTACATCAAGAACATCTATAACAAAAAAAAAAACTGAAACCATGGTCACTGTGCATTTGAATATGCTTCTACAAACTGCTCCTCCTATCTTGTTTTTTAATGTCCCTTAAAAGTTTGTAAATTCTGTTTTTTAAAGCTCTTTCAGGTTTCCCAATATAGAAACAGAGACACTGGGAACAAAGTGCTATGTAAACCACCTTTTCAGTTTTACAGTTACATTTTTTAGGGCATAAAATTGTCCCAAATTCTTGTACCTTTACTTTCTTCCCCTCCTTAACATAGGAACAATAAGAACAACCACATTTGGACACTAGGTGAGTATGCGTGCTTCCATTAGTTTGTAAGACTTCCCTTTCTAGGTAACTTTTCATGTTCTAGTTCCTTCAGAAAGTGTCTAATGGTTTAGCCCCTAATTTCTCCATGTTCAAGCCACCAGTTTGCAGAATTTTTTAGTAGTTCCCCAAAATAAGCTGAACATCCCTTGCTTCATTGTTGTATGTAAGGATACACCCCATAGTTACATTTTGTGTTCTCCACAGGTTTAATATTCACCTTGACACTGCTGACACCTAATAAGAGTAATAATACTACTGGTCTAGTCTTTTTTTGTTTAACCTCCTGACATATCTCATCCAAAAACTGGTGTGGGTACCCACAATTTGTTAACATGTCAATTAAAATTTCCCCTTTCTTCAAAATGGTGTCAGTCTTGGAAATCATTCTTGCTAAATGAATCAGCTGGCCTTTGACCAGAGCTTTCTTCTGGTGCAAATAATGCCATCTCCTAAGAAGGTCAGGACCATTGTTGCCCAGTATTCAGTCCTAGAACTTACACTTTTCAACCTGAAAACCACTAACATCATTCTTTATACTGATGGTTATGTCTTTTGTGATATATCTACCAAGTAAAATACAGTGC
Source organism: Protopterus annectens (assembly GCF_019279795.1). Classification (NCBI taxonomy): domain Eukaryota; kingdom Metazoa; phylum Chordata; order Ceratodontiformes; family Protopteridae; genus Protopterus; species Protopterus annectens. Next base: position 1,381,864,481 of record NC_056728.1, on the reverse strand, counting down.
CACTAAAACTCCAACTAATTCTCCAAAACAAGCAGCTAACCATAAATGCCCCAAACACCAAAGTAATGATCTCCAACAGTCCTCAAATTCTACTCAAATTGCCAACTTTCTCTACCGACTATCCTCTAACAGCGAGTGTATAAAGCAAGTCTTACCCTTCAAACATTGCAGGGTCACACTTGAAGCCAACATAAATGTGTCACTACAAATCACCAACTAAAATCCAAATGAATGTCATCCTTTTGGGCTAGTACAAAATATCACAGTTATTTTACCCCTGAAGGAAGAAAGCTATTGTCAAAAATATTGTGGAGGATGCTGTTCCACTCCTCATTCGTTATCATTACCGCTACTCACAATCTCAGAAACCTTCAAATTCTCTCTATTAAGAGTTGCCGATTACTTCTTTCTCCTAAAAATGAGCTCCACTGTACCTTCTCCAGCAGGCTAACTAGCTCCCAGTAAAAGATGGAGCATGTTTAATACTGCCCTGTCTTGTATATAAAGCACTTTACTTCAGTTCATCCCCTCTGCTTAGCCACATATTGCACATCAAGGACATACACTACCAATTTAATCCTATGATAACAGCGGTCCAGTTCTTATCAAACATACTAACTCACTCTAATACATGGAACACACCTCACACAATCTTGCACCAACATGATAGGATAGTCTCCCTACTGACCTATGTAATGTATATGTTAATAGCAGATTCACAGAAAATTTTAATAAACTCTCTACAGAAAAATGTTACTTGCACCTGTTAAAAACTCCTTTCAGTAGACTAGATTAATAAAATTATTTCCTGTAACTTCATTTAACGTTCCTTCTTTTCATTATAAGTTCCTTCCCATCCCATGTCACCTCTACAATCAGTAACTTTATAAATCACCGCTTTTTACATCTACTTTGTTATAAATAGCTACAGTGCCACTGCTGTGAATATGTTCATATGGTATACGCTTTTGTATATTTCACTTACTGTGGTCTTGAATCATTTTACCTGAATCTTAATATTAATGTTTGCACTTTACAGTAATGCTGAATATCAAATTTAAGATGGTATCTTTCTATGCTGTTTATTCACTGTATTATATGACTTCTCTGCGTTCATACTGCTGTAATTTCTGGGCTGTGTCTGAAATTGGTCTTCATTTGATTAGTTAATTCGTCCAGTTGATAAACAACCTAACATAAATAAATAAATTGTTATAGCTAATTAAATAACAGCTGTGACACGCAAAAATGAAAGCGCAAATTGACAAAACAAATACGCCACATAACTATGTGATTAATCAAATGTGAGTGTACGTGTGCGGGCATATCTCTAGCTAGCTGTTCAGCTATCTATTTATATCTCTGAATCTATATCTATCTATCTATCTATCTATCTATCTATCTATCTATCTATCTATCTATCCATCCATACAGAGAGAGAGAGAGAGAGAGAGAGAGAAAAATGCATGAATAGATGTATATAACAGTTCAGCGAGAAAAAATGAGTTCCATTATACATGAGCCAGAAGAAACAGATCGGCCAATGAGATCCATAATGTAGTCCTGTGTCTCATTTCCTCAATCTCCATTTGCCTACTTTCTATCTCATCAAGTAATGCTGGGTCTCTACTAAAAATAGGGGGCTTGTACCTTGTTGGTTTACCTGACAAACATATTAAAACATTTAAAAAAATGACAAACAAGTAGTAGAGCTGTGTGAATGTCTAAAGTTTCACCTGACAGGTTCAAGGGTAGCACTTCAAAATATTTCTGAAATTTAACTCTTTAACCCTCCGCCTCCTAGGTTCCCTGGAATGGTTCTTCCTGATTGATCCTGGGTACAAAACTGCAGTCCGGGTATAATTTTGGGCATATACTTGGTTCATATCAATTTATGACCTGGCAATGAATTTTGATGATTACATCTTGGTCCACAATGATTTCCAGTGGTTCAGACAGCAGCGATGGCCTATACAGACAACAATGCCTACTGGTAGTTAGCAGGTACTGTAACTAAATGAGAAAAATCACATAATAAATTGCTGAGCTGCACAATTAGGACATTAAATGTATTTAAGTTTAAAGTTTATGACAATATTTCAGGGTCCATACTGCTGTGTCATCTGTTCATAATGATAATATGATCAAATAGGGTATTTTCAGACTAACATATTATACAGAGGTTTTTGCAGTGGAATATATTGCAATGGGATCATTTGTCCTCTCTCTCCTACTTAAGGTAAATATGTAGAGACGTTTTAGGACACCACACATTAGAGAATCACAAGGCATGCTGAAACTCAGCAGTATGAATCAAGGAAATGCAACCTGAAGAAAATATATATCTGTTTGTTTGTATTCCTGAAATGTGTATGTGTTCTTTGCGGCTCTCTGTTGAGGGGTATCAGTCTTGGTTGTAAGGAATACTGACCTATATGTGAAAATCTTCTATGCATTGTAGAGGTACTGTAATGCTTTCTTTCTTTAAGTCTGTTTACCAGGCTGTGCACTGATCTCAGTGTACAAAAACAAACTAAAACTTCTTAAAAAACAAACTTGTCAAGAAAGTCACGGGCAAACTCCAACCGATGTGTAAGTTGCTTTTAATCAATGCACACTTTCATTTGGCTCCCTGGCCAAACTTCCTCAGACTGTAAAAAAGTTTCATCTAAAAACATTCCAATAAAATATAGCATAGCAAAATCACATGCTTCAACACCACCAATGATAGTGCACAGCCCTCACATTAATCAACACAATAATTGTTAGCACCTATCCGCCCTTTACAAGCATCCATTACATGCCTAAGAACAAACAGTGGGCAGATAAATCTAAACTCACATTCACATATTTTAAAAGCCCTGTTAGATTAGGCATTTAAAAATGCAAGATAAATCTGGCAACAGTAAATCAAGTGTGGATGGAATCACTACTTAAAATAAATCCTATAAGAATTAACATATCAAGCTGAGGGAGACAAATCCCTTACATAGGTACTTTAAGGCTGCATCGGTCACAGAAAGGGAAAATGTCACCTTCTTGTTGAAATTTTATAAACACAAACTATCACATTGGTATAACATTCGACACATTCTTACCATTTAGTCTTACTGCCAACGGCCCCATTTAAGCTGGATGGTGTATACGGACCTTCATAGTGGCTCTTTTTTATATATAAATAACTCTTTTTCAGCCAGTTTACACATTTCCAAAGATAACTGGAGTTAGCACAATAAATGTATACAACCCCTCCTTTACAAAGTTGATGTGATGGCAGGCCTCTCTTCTCAGAGCTATCATAGTGAATGAATACACCTACTCTAAGCAGCAATCTTAGTATTAGCGCTATAATCAGAGAAACCCACTAGGCTAAATAAAGCCAATCAAGAATTTAAAATAAGATAGAATGACATAAAACAGAACCAGAGGGTTCCCCATAAATCGAAGGGGTAATTGCTTATCTTATATGACTTTAGAGTATAGTAGTCACAAAACAGTGCTAACTAAACTACCAGCTCACACATTACAACTATAACATAGAGCTAACCTATATGACCAAATGATGGTACATGGGTATCAAACAACCATATCCAACCATTGAGTTTACTACAAATTTGCTAAATCAAAAGTAACATGCATAAACATTTTATAGAACTAACTTATGTAACTATATTATATATATCATATGCTATGAGTTTAATGAGCTCATATAATGGTGTTCTTTAGATAAAAGTAACATGCATACACATTTAATAAAGCCAACTTATATGACTATATTATAATATATCATACACTATGAGTTAAATTAACTCAATAGGGATGCTCTTAAAGGACTACCCTAATGTTCACCTTAATTTATAGATTACATAAAATGCATTATCTTCCCAAGCTAACTACCTATAGGACATATTTAATCGAACAAGCATCGTTCAAGCCTGGGCATTTATAGACATTGAGCCTGATTTGCCAAAGCAATTCTAATTCTTCTAACTTTATCACCTCTTATACTGTGTGTAACACAATCGATTGCTGAATATTTAAATGAATGGCCTGTGAAACATTAAATTCTTGATTGGCTTTATTTAGCCTAGTAGGTTTCTCTGATTATAGCGCTAATTCTAAGAGCGCTGTTTAGAGTAAGTGCATTCATTCACTATGATAGCTCTAGCTTTTAAATTGATGTATCTGTTATTTCCGCTCATTCCTCTGATGGATGAGCATTTTCTTGTGGAGCGTTGTAGGTTTTGTTGTTGCTGTTGACTGATAGGTTTTAAGGCAACACAACACGCTCACTTGATTATGAACGAGTTCTTATGGGTGGAGCTCTGAGAAGAGAAGCCTGCCGTCACATCAACTTTGTGAAGGAGGGGTTGTATACTTTTATTGCGCTGACTCAAGTTATCTTTGGAAATGTGTAAACTAGCTGAAAAAGAGCTATTTATATATTAAAAAAGAGCCACTATGAAGGTCCGTATACTTCATCCAGCTTAAATGGGGCTGTTGGCAGTAAGACTAAATGGTAAGAATGTGTTGAATGTTATACCAATGCGATAGTTTGTGTTTATAAAATTTCAACAAGAAGGTGACATTTTCCCTTTCTGTGACCGATGCATCCTTAAAGTACCTATGTAAGGGATTTGTCTCCCTCTGCTTGGTATGTTAACTCTTATAGGATTTATTTTAATTAGTGATTCCATCCGCACTTGATTTACTGTTACCAGATTTATCTTGCATTTTTAAATGCCTGATCTAACCTGGTTTTTAAAATATGTGAATGTGAGGTTAGATTTATCTGCCCACTGTTTGTTCTTAGGCATGTAATGGATGCTTATAAAGGGCGGATAGGTGCTAACAATTACTGTGTTGATTAATGTGAGGGCTGTGCACTACCATTGGTGGTGTTGAAGCATGTGATTTTGCTATGCTATATTTTATTGGAATGTTTTTAGATGAAACTTTTTTACAGTCTGGGGAAGTTTGGCCAGGGAGCCAAATGAAAGTGTGCATTGATTAAAAGCAACTAACACATTGGTTGGAGTTTGCCTGTGACTTTCTTGACAAGTTTGTGCACTGATCTCATTAGACCAGTTTTAGGCCAAGCCTGGTAGCACAGAGATATAAGGTACAGCAACAAAACCATATTAACAAATAGATATAAGATACAATATGCAAGCAATGAACAGGAGTGCAATATAAATATAGTGAAAAAAATGTAAAAAATACCAACAATATACAAACATGAGTTGTTGGTAAGCAAAACATTAGTTGCTAAAACAATCCTAACAACCTTCTATTTTCATTCAGCAGCAACACCGGCACTTGACAAACATAACCCTGTTCAGCCTGATAAAAGAAAATCAGCAAGATTGCCAAGAATTACATATAAAATAACATTAATTCTGTGCCTCTTCATGATTTGCAATGATATATACCTGAATGTTAGGCCTGTTATAACCAGTAGTATTCAATAAAGCTTCTCAAAGCCTTCCAATCTCAGTATTTCAGCCAGCTAACAGTACAGCCTCCTAAACACCATTGCAACAAGAAAAAAAATGATCTTGATTCCTTGTTCATTTCTCATAACTCAGACATTGTGGGCATATCTAAGTTTTGGATCAAAAACAATGCAGACAGCTTGAATTGTTTTATCCTGGGTTACCACTGCATGCATACCTCAAAACGAGGGGAGCTGCATTCCTCTTGTAAGACTATCTGAATCATTCCAGTTTTGGAGCATTTCACTTCCACCAGTGATCATAGAACTTACCAGACAATAGCAGAAATGTTATAATTTAACATTCCACTGAACTTAACTTTGGCATATCCTCCAGCCTGCAGCCCTAAATGTTCTAAATCACCCCTCCTGTATGCGGCAGCATATAAGAACTCGGCGATATAATCATTGTGTTATTTTAATAGACATTGTAGGGCATTATAGAAACATCTTTGAAATGCTTGCAGATTTTGGTCCCTTTCAGCTAGTTAACAAACCAAAAAGACTCACCCTGGTTTCAATCACTCATTATTAGACCTTGACATAACCAGTATCTTCTGCAAGAGTAGAGCTGTTAAGCTTCTTCTGTGTTTCTTCATGACCTCTAACATCCTACTTCTGTTTAAATACTGGTACCTTACACTCCCTTTTTCATCTCAGTACCTTTAGACCAGGACTGCAAGGCTAGTTTTCAGTTACAACATACCCTTGCTGCTAAACAGTGGTCACAAATTTACAGCACCACCAATATAAATGTAGTAGCCATTACAGTCACAAGCTTCCTGGATGACCTGTAAGTAACCTATTTCCACTTACCCATAGGCTAAAAAATCTATAAGCAACCTATGGATGACCAAAGAGCTAAAGTCACTGCTAAAAGTAGGAGATAATTCACGGACACAATGGAAATATGAAATGTACATTTAAATATATCTGAATACTCTTCAAAATCTGGAAAAAGCATCCTGATGCTACATGGCCATGTTATTTTATAAAAATACAAGCCTTCCTACTTAGCAAACCAAACATTTTTGAACTAAATAAATTTGCTTGGCATCATACCTCCACAATGACTATGTGTAGATAAACACCTAATCTTTGCAATCACAGACCTGGCCAAACAAGAAGACTTCCACCAGGAATTCTTAAACTACCCACAGTCCCACCAGCCCTGCAGCTGTACCCAAAACAATCTCTCTCTCCCACCCAGGAGCCTTACTTGCTCCAGTTCTGCATTTGAGCAGCATCCGAGAAAAAAGTCAGTAACTTATCAGAGAAATTAAAGGAATATAACCCTTAGGATCATTTATGTAGAACAGAGTGCGTGTTCTGACTTAATGAAGCATTTCAAAGTGAGAGCACATGCATATAGAGAACACATGCAGGCAGCAGTGCCATTTTGAGTGAACAACCAGAGTGTTAACATGTATGAGTGCAGTAGTCAGTCTGTTTATGTTTATTCAAGTTTAAGTTACTAACCTCAATCCTGATGTGTTTGTATGTAATAAAGCTGCTTGAGCTGAACCCACAACTGTGCATTTATTTTATCCTGACCAGACTAGTGACATGGTGTCAGAAGCAGGGACCCTGAAAGACATGGCATTAGGAGTGGCATATCTGAAAGACATGGTGCCAAAACCCAGAATGTCTGAGCAACAAGAAACCAGATTTCTTGCCCCAACCAGCTCAAAAGATTGAAAAAGGTCAGAAACGAATTTCAGGTAATTAAAACTCTCATAAATTATTTATTTCATGAAAACAATACGAAGCATTCGCAAAGCAAAAGATGCATTATTAATCAAACGAAAAACCCAAAACATATTAATTAAGCGACATGTTGGAAACCACGATATTTGATAAAGTTATTTGAAATACTTATGAGAGTATTTAGAATTACTGATGATTTGCATAACGAGCATGTTAAAAGTAAAACGAGCACAAGAAAAGTATAATGAACATGATAGAAGTCAAACGAGCATAACAAGTACAATAAAAGGGCAAAATTAGTATGGAAAAGCAAAGCGACTGCATTTTTTTAGTAAATGACTGTGTTTTTTGATATGAGCTACTATTTTACATTGACTAAAGCTATTCAAAGTTTAACTAGAGTTATTTGAGGTACCTCAGAGTGTGCAAAGTGTTTGCAGTCTGTGCTTTATTACAGTACGATTATTTCAAAGAGTTTACTGTGCGCAAAGTACAGTTATTTCACAAAGTGCAGTCAGAATACAGTCATTCCAAGAAGTCTCTTGTACTGTGTACAGTTCATTTGCAAAGTACAGTCATTTTAAAGTGTTTCTTACACTGTACAGAGTTATTTTGCAAAGTGCAGTCATTTTAAAGTGTTTCTTACACTGTACAGAGTTATTTTGCAAAGTGCAGTCATTTCGCAAAGTTTCTTGTGCTGCGTACAGTTCATTTGCAAAGTGCAGTCATTTAGAAGTATTTCTTACACTGATAAGGGTGGTTTCACAAAGTACAGTGATTTCAAAGTGTTTATTGTGCTATAGAGACTTATTTCATAAATTACTGTTATTTTGAAGAGTCTGTTGTGCTATTGAGCATAATTACAAGTTTTTGGCATAAATTTCTGACGTATATGTGTGTCTGTACATAATTCCAAAGGTCTTTATTACTGTGTGTTGGTATGGCAGAGGCATTTTGCAGACACAGTCCACTTATGTTTGATCATAATATTGCAGAGAATTGGAGAGTATCTGAGCAGGAATATGATATTTTCATACAAGCAGATTTTTCTGACAAAGATGCACATACGACAGCATTTATTCTGCCTAATCTAGTGGGGTCAGAAGCCATTGAATAGAGCGTTCATTTGTGTACGCACCAGCAGTATATGCAGGAGAAGGGGAAAGCCATCATATTGTTGTACAAACTGAATCAAGGGAGGACTCTGAGTGCTTGAAACGTAAATTTAGAGATATGTGTAACTCCGAGACAAATGTTACATTGGAGAGGCACTTATTTTATACAAAAGACCAAAAGCCAGGAGAAACTTTTGCAGTTTACATTATTGACTTGAGAAACAAAGCTAAAATGTGCAGATCTGGTGATTTTAAAGACAAGTTGATAAAGAACAGCCTTGTGTGTGGTGTTAATAATTTTGCAGTGAGAAAAATTTTCCTTTGAGGCATTGATTTAACATTGAACAAAGCCATATAGACTTGTCAAATACACAAGCTTACAGAAACGCATACAAATTATGCTTGCAAGTGATAAGAGCATGGTTTCAGCAGCCTCTATAGCAAACGTAGACATCATGCAACATGTAGCGAACAGAAAGAGGCCTAAGCACATGGTAGCTGCAGCCCCTGCAGGACTCCCAGGGAGAGAGGGTACCTTTCCAGCAAGTTCTAAGACTAGCTCAGTAAAACAGACATGTGCAGTGCAGCACAAGGGTGAGTCGGCAAAACCCAAGTCAAGTCTCATTGTTAACTGTCGTAATTGTGGCGCCAATCATGAGTTCAAAAGAGAAAAGTACTTAGCATTTGGTCAGCAATGCCACAAGTGGCACCAGTTTCAAAAGCTTTCTAAATCAAGAAAGCTTCATTCATTTATTAAGAAAGGTCACTCAAAAAAGCAAGTTGATCACACAGAAAGCTGCAACTCTACTTTCTATGCAGATGGTGGATCAGTGGCTGGTGAAAAGGTTAATGTATTAGATTTGTTGGCAAAAAACAAAGTGTTTTGTACTGTTCTGATTAATGGTAAAGCCACAGAGCTCAAAGTGGACACTGGTTCAAAGTGCAATGTTATGTCAGCAGAAACATTTGCAAGAGTAAAAGCTGGCGAACAACTTAATTTGGCCAATTGTGTGAAGCTTGTTGCTTATGGAGGTAAAGAGACTCAAACCTAAGGCTCAGTAGTGCTTTCATGATATTCAGCTGGGAACAGTTACAGCTTGCAATTTTATGTAGTCAAAAGACCTGTACAGTCATTATTAGGTCTCAGAGACAGTTTAAAAATGAAACAACTTTCTTTTACCAAAGAAGTCCATCATGTAAGCATGTCCTAGTTCCAGTTTCACTGATGCTATTTTTACAGAGTATGCTGATATTTTTGAAGACAAGCTAAGTAAACGTCCAGTTGTGTACTCCATGAAATTAGATCCAGAGGTCAATCCAGTGGTCAGACCAGTGAGAAGAATTCCAATAGCTATGTAGGACCGAGTCAAAGCCCAGTTAAATAAAATGGTGCAGCAAGGTGTGATTTATGCAGTTACAGAACCAACTGAATGGGTGTCCTGCATTGTGGTCGCTCATAAGAAAAGCTCAGATGAAATTAGAATATGTATTGACCTAAGAGAGTTAAACAAAGCATTAAAGAGACCCCACCGTCCTATGCGTACAGTCGAGGAAGTTGCTACCCTCATGCCAATTGCCACTGTTTTTTCTGCCTTAAGATGGGAAGATTTCATTTTGGCAAGTAATGCTTGACCACAAATCTTCAGTACTGACTACATTCAGTATGCCATTTGGTAGATACAGATTTCTCAAAATGCCTTTTGGAATAAATTCGGCCTGTGAAGTCTTAAGGCGTGCAATGGAGCAAATTTTTTCAGGCTATCCGTGTGCTATAATAGTAGATGATTTACTAGTTGGAAGCAATGGTGAAGCAGAGCATGATAGAAACCTCAGGACAGTTCTGGAAAGAGCACGTGAAGTGAATCTAAAGCTCAGTCCTCTGAAATGTAAATTCAGGCTACCAGAAGTTACTTACATTGGTCATTTATCTACCAGTTCATGCTTATGACCAGATCCTTCCAAACAAAGTTCAAAGCAATTACTTGTGAGGTCAAAGCATGACAATACCAATATTTTCTTGAATTTGTAAAAGAGTGGGACTTTATCCATGCTACCAGTGGTCCAGAATACTCACAGTTAAACGGTCTAGCTGAAAGTACAGTACAAAGTTCAAAGCAATTACTAGAGAGGTCAAAGCATGACAATACCAATATTTTCTTGAATTTGCTTAATCTCAGAAATATACCCCATGACAATTTACTTGTCTCACCTGCTCAGAGACGTCTGTCTAGGCAAACTAGAACAACCGTGCCTATTAGTTCCAGTTTGTTGGTGCCTAATGCTAAAAATGCCACAGCAATCAAAGCCCAACTATTCAAAAGACCAACTATGACAAAATGAGCAGATTTCTTTGTCCATTAAAAGAAGGAGAGGTAGTGAGAATGCAAATGGAGAAGGTGTATGTGCCGAGCCAAGATCTTACTTACTGGAATCTGAGGGTACAGACAAGTCCGGCCTTAGCTAAAATGGAGCCCTAGGCGAAGTAGCGCTCTAGTGCCCCTTAAGCCGCACCCACACCATACTTGTGAAACACCCCTATTTGCCCCACATCCACAGGAAGGATCCATCTCTGTTAGAAATGCTACATCTAAAGAAATCCCAATTCCCTCCGCACCACATGCTCCAGAGACCTCAACCTCTTTACTACAATCAACAGAACATGCTGGAGGGACAGGTTCATAACCCAGAGACTGCCCATGCTATGGTACAGATTTCCCATGCATGTCAAACAGAGCACCTCACTAGCAGTCTTCAAGAGAAATCTTGATGAGTGGATGGGAAACAGAAAATTCACCCCAGGGATCACTCCAGTGGCTTTACTTGACAGAGGCAATGGGAACTAAGGTCAGGTGGCACGATGCCAGGATAATCTTATGGGCTAGGCTTGTAAAGGCTCCAGGGCCATTAGCCCAGTACACACCTATGAACCTATAAACAACAGCAGGACCCCTAGAACCAGGGTCCCCCAACAATCACAGGTTTTGCTAGTTCTTAAAGCAGGCTATGATTCCACATGATTTTCACACAGATGTGAGAATGTCTTCAGATGACTGACGCTGGCTGATTATGTTTGCATGGCAGTCAGCCTCTTAGTAATGAATAATGCAAATAAGGACCCTGGATATGTACTGTGACACCAGTATATCAGCAAAACCATAGATATTTTAAGGACTATTCTAATCAATAACTGTATATACATGCCTTATCTGTTAACATTATTTAAAAATAATGTATGTATCTAATAAGGGGCTGACACCCCTCTCCCAATACCTCTCAACCTCTGAGCTTTAAAAATCATATTATAAGGTCAGAAAGAAGACCGGAGTCTTACTTTATATGCTAGACCCTATATAGTTCCTGGAAAGGAGTTTGCATGGGTTGTATTTATTTGTTTGATAATGTACATACCTATAGATGGGTCTGCCATTATGAGGAACATCAGTAAACCGAGAAGGAGCAAGACAATCTCTGAGGGACAAAATTATAATGCACTGCCTAAATCACACCTTTAAGAAGTATGCCTGCAAGAACAAGTGTTTTCACATATTTTCAGTCACCCATGGCACATCAAACTATTTAAAAAGTCATACACAGTTAGTAATGAAAATAGTTTGATACTGGCTCCTGAACAATAATGCTCACATCCAACAGGGGAACTGACACCCCCTCCCTGCCATATTGCATATTTCAAATAAATATCTATCAGAAAATACATAATCAAAGTTAAAAGCTATACTGTATACATTATATATCTTCTCCACCTGCCCCACAGTACAAAACAAACTACCATTTGGTGGGTGTCAGCCCTCCTGAAGCATTTTTTTGCATTAATTTCTATTGATATGCATTTTAATCGTTTTATGAAATACCACAACACAGTATCCCTACAGAAATCAATCAGCTGTCCCAGATCTAGCAAAATGTTCCTAATTTTGCCTCTTGAGACCCCCCCTCTTTTTTTAGTTAAAAATTGAGAATTATGCTCAGATATACCTTCTGTTCTACTAACGTTTTAAGTGAATCGGAGTACTATTTAAAAAAAATATTCCTTATTTTGGTCTTCTAATTTATTGATATGCATAAAAATATGTCACTCAATGCAGTCCGAAAGTTTTTTCAAGCGAGGAACACTACAAACTGAGAGTCTGTGGAAAACATAGCAATATACACACACAGACACACACATACCTACTCTCTCATACAGCAACATACACATACCTTTTCTTTCATACAGTAACTAACAACTAGTCTAAATTCCACACACTCCTACTCTCTCAAACACACAGACAAGTACTTTCTCATACAGAAATAAACAAAACAACTATTTTAAATTATACACATACACATCTACTTTTTCTCTGTTAGCAGCACACACATACACACACTCACGCACCTTCTCTCATATAAACAGAAGGGGTTATTGAAATTCTATATACACACGCACAGACACACACTCTTTCTCTCGCATACAGTAACAAACAGTTTGAATTACACACGCATACACTTACTTACCATCTTTCTAACTCAAACTGCCACATGGACTTAGCCCCCCTTCACAGAACTGCTAGCTTAAAATTTATGCGCGACTGCAAACTGAATTTACTTACACACTGGCGTAAGCACGCATGATGCTCATTTAAGGAGAAGACGCTAATACCGCAATCGACCTGCTGCAGATGTAAAAGTGGGAGGGCACTCACCCCCCATGGTTCCGAATCGGAACTTCCGACGCCCTTGTATTTTTTTTAATTTTATTTTAATTAGTTTAGTTAGTGCATTCTTTCTTCCCAGCACCTGCTGCAAGCACTGGGAAGAAAGAATGCAGCAATTAAAATAAAAAAATAAATAAGCCAAAACTGCGCCCTTTACGAGGCTGGCCTGTAAGGCGCCCTAGACGGTCGCCTAGTTCGCCTATGCCTAAGGCCGGCCATGGGTACAGAATACAGAAGAAATCGCAGGCATCTTCTTCCGGTGTCTGAATCGATATTGCAACATCATACCTGTGATACAGACTCTCAATCTCAGAGCAATCCAGACCATGTTCCTGTTGAAGGACATGTCTCAGTACCTATTCCCATTCATGATGATGTCCTAGATGTCCCTGAAGTTGAACATTCACTAAAGACAGCCCCTGTTGCAAAACCCTGTTCTAGTTTTTTATGTCACATGATCAGGTCGTATTTCCGGACCTAGTGTAAAATACACAGCAACCTGAACATGATTGTTTCATTTATGATTAGTTCTGTATAACTGCACGTCAAAGGATTATTTCTGTACAACTGCATGTCAATGATTGTTGTTGTTATTACTGTCCATGACTTATTTCTGAAAGAGGGAGGATGTCGAACAGACCGTGTGCTGTGACTTTAAGAAGCATTTCAAAGTGAGGGCACATGTGTATAAATAGAGAGCACATGCAGACAGCAGTGCCATTTTGAGAAAACAACCAGAGTGTTAACATGTATAAGTGTGGTAGTCAGTCTGTTTATAAGTTTACATTACTAAGCCTCAATCCTGATGTGTTTTTACGTAATAAAGCTGCTTGAGCCAAACTCACAACTGTTTGTCTGTTTTATCCTGACTGGCTGAGCGGCAATTAATGTCTCGCTTCTGGTTTATTAAATAATGTGATGATCATGTTATGTATACCTTCCATTGCATCTACATCTTCTCCAGTAAGCAAGATATCTTTTTAGGCAACTGAGAACATGACACAATCAAGTCCCTACTTGAAAGACCCCACTAAAATCAGCCTTGGGTGGTCTGTTTCTTTTTTGCCATAAAAAATGCTAGGGAAACTTCTTACATCCGATACTATGTATATGTCTACAAATGCAGTATCTTTTCTAAAGATCAGTGTGGGATCTGGGCAGGGTGAAGCACTCACGCTGCTTTATGGGCTATGACTGATGACGTATACTCAAGGGCCTGTTAACTGTGGCAGTGTTCATAGATCTTACTAGGGTATGTGAGCTGGTAAAAACCTAGAAGAATCTGGTTTTAGTAAGATCTTTATCATTTAGTTCTGTAACTGCTTACAGCCTGGATCATTTTCAATTCAAACTGGATTTCCTGTTATGCTCTGCCCTTCTACTTCAGTGTGTCCCACAGGGCTTGAAATGGAACCGCCTCTTTACTTCCTAAATAACAGCTCCTGCAGACCTGCCTAATATCAGCCTCCTGTTACATGCACATGGCAAAGTCATCACAGATATTCAGCTTTGGAGGCCCCCATTATGAACAACTGAAAAAAGATCTCAATAATATTGCAAAGTGACTATCACAATACGACCTACTACTTAATTATAATAAATTATAATAAACCTAAATCCATGCTCTTCAGTTTATATACCCATCTGAAACTCACATTCTTCCCTCTGATCCATCAATGTTCCCTTAGATATCCCTATGGAAACCAACTCCCATTTTAGATAGCTTGGTGGTTAGATCACTGACTGACCTTTGGTTATCATATAGAAGTACCAAGACCTAAATTTAAGTCACTTTTACTGTGGGCATGGAGACTTTCCTAAATTATTACCACAAAAGAGGGGTAGCAAATGGCAAAGGAATATTTATTTATTCATCTGACATCTGTTGACCGGGTATGTCCGACTGGGCAAGAGCCCCTTTTCAGCTGAGGCCTGGGGAGAAAATCTCCAGAGTTAACATGAAACAGCAATTTAAACAATAAGGAATACAAGAAGTAGGTATCTGAGTAACAGAAAATGCAAGTTTGACATCGGCACAACCAATGAGAAATAGTGCTCCAGTTGGCAAATAATAAATAAATCATTAAACAAAAGGGGCTTACTAGTACTGACAGAAAGGGAAGTTATTGAAATTACAGATGAATAATTTAGTACTTAGTATCAGAGATGTAGGAATCAGTTCAGAGGAAGCATGGAAGACAATTATGGATAGAGAAGAAATATTAGTAAGGAGGAGTATAAACGAAAGGAATAAGGAACTACATTCAGCACAGCTGGAACATATCCCACAACTGTGCTTTCCAACAATGTCCCCTTGCTACAGATAATAGCAATTAAATATGTAGGTCCCTCTTTCACACTAGGTACTTCACCTCAAACACCTCTCTTCAGTTTTGCTAAACCTGGTTGGTTGACCATTAAAAAGGCTCTCATATCCTCCTCTTTTACTTCTTGTTGACAGCACTTAAACAGTCATTTCAATACTTGCCTAGCATATTAACTCAGGCAGGTAAAAACCCGTTATTCCATTCATATTTTTGTGAAGATCCTATCATAAGATGTTCTATAAACAGTTCACCCTGCAATAACTATGCCTTCTCAATAAGAAGTCCAGAAATCTAGAATGACCTTCCTCCCATTTTAAGAAGTGTTAGAGATTACAAAATATTCAGAATCCTTATTACCAACCCTCCTCAAAGACCACTCAAGATGTGACTGCTTCACATGCTCCTAAATAACCTGAGCGCACTCCTGATCTTGTCATCTACATAATGTTTATTTCTTCCCATCCTCTTTTATATCAGAAGATGCAAGGATATGTTGTAGTATATATTATCAAGATATCTTCAGATGTATTTAATGCCATTTTAACATCACAACTTTTAAGAGTAAATGTTTCTGTTTTTCTCAAATGCAAATATACTGTACTTCTGTTCCTCTTGATTCCAAGCTATGCTTGAAATACGTCCCTAGTGATGAGTGTATTATCCTGGCAGACAGATTCAAATAAATAAATTACATTCTCTCAAGATTTGTCTCTCTCTAGAGCAACTTATTCATTACATTTTTCCAGGTTACCTAAAGTTCTTTTAAAACTTTACTCGATGTTGTGTCATGCTTTGTCATTTATGCTCTGCAGATAGAGACATTTTGCCATGGATGTTCTTCTCTATAATGACAGACATTGGGCATATGGTAGAAATTTTAGGTATGTCTACATAAATATTATTGCTTGCATTTTCTTTGTGATGGAATGTGGAAAGTCTAATTGACATAATTTAGTGACAACAAGGCTGAAATCTAATGAAATGTGTGAAGTGGTAATAGCTTTATACATATGGACCCCTAACAAGACATCTTTTCCAATAAGGTCCCTTTTCCTTACAAAGCGTGTCCTCTCTCCCTCACAGAGATACACTTTAAAGATTCTATAATGGAACCTTTGCTACTGGTTGATTTCATTTTGTTTTATTTGCTAACATGGTAAATACAGTGGACACAAGTACCTAATTTCAGGGGTGATGTAGGAGCACTGTCGATTAAATGACCTTTAGGTTTTAGCTATGGGTTGCAAATTTCAATTGCACAGATGTTAATGCTTTATCAATCTTCTAGATGCTCGTGCACAAAAGCTATGAATCACTTACTAGCATATCATGTATTCTTAAAGGTCATTACATAAAGCACACATGGGTGCTGTTATGTGTCTTGGACTTCTGGTATGGAGCCAGCATAGATTTGAAAAACCATCGCACAAATACAGGACTGACTATCTTATGAAATCTGCAGTTCAAAATCTGTAAAATGCGCAGCATTTAACAATCAGGTGTGTACACGTTAAAGCAGAGTAACAAAACTATTAGATTCGGTAGGTTTACAGATGGGTTTCTGCATGCTAGGAGGCAGTATTGCAGCAGTGCCCTCCTAGCTAGCTACTCCACTATGTTTTCCCAAAGAAGAATAAAATTAATAAACAAAACTTTGAACATATTAAGATGTAAATCTTCTGAAGTGAGACTGCAACAGTTATACTCCAAGAGGGTTATTCTGAATGATGGGAAGGGGTGGGGGAGGAAGGGAGGTGCAGAAGTGGGGGGGGGGGCAGCTCATTTGCTGATGTGTAGGGTATTTCCAGGAGTTCAACTTCCAACAATCTGTCAAAATGCAAATTTACTCTGTCACCTTTAAATGAAACTATCTTTTGAAAAGTGCACACCTGCAAATATATGTACAAAAGCTGGTGATCAAATCTGAACAGAACAAGAGCAAGGATAATACTTTTGATTTAATAAAACTTTCTCAAAGTTTGTAACATTTAAGTAACATAACCCACACAACTACGGACTGCACAAGGGGTGTTAGATGAGCCATATACAGCTGTGCTAGGAGCCACATGAAAGGAGAGAAATTACATCTGTGACCATCTTAATTTGTTTTTGTTCCTGTGGAGACTCAAACAGATCCAACTATGTACATCTTCCTGTTCTAAACATGGTGCCATGTCTAGACTAAGCATTCAGATTATTTAAAAAAGATAGACAGAAAGGGAGAGAGTGAGAGAAAGAGAGAGACAGACAGAAGTTGAGCTTCTTTGTTCCAGCTGTAATTACTTACCTTACTGTGGTCACTGTCACTTTGGAGAACTGTTCGCTTTACAACTCTTGAATATTCATCCCCCTCTTTGATGGTAATTGGTTCCTGTGGTGCTCCCTGCATCATGACTTCTTCTTCTTCTGTTCCGTCTGGTGAAACGTACCTTCTGATTATCTTTCTAGTGACCTGAGTGTGGTTGAAGAGTAGCATAACATTGAGAGGTGTTTAAATAACAGATGAATCGAGTAAGAAAATGTCAGGTAATGCACAGTGAAAACGACAGTTATACCTTTTTTACCACAGTGCGCCCGTTTTCATCAGTGTACTGCTCTTCTGTTACAGATTCGGGTGGAATATCGGGCATATCATCTGCCTGCACATAACAACAAAACAAATCTAAGTTATGCATAAGCCTATGTTTCACAGCAACAGTTGTTTTTTTTACCTTCAGCACTGTTGCAAACACTTGTATACTATTTGCTACAGCGCTTAACATCATTCACTTAGTTTCCAAAACATATTCAAAGAAGCACATAAAAAAGCCTGTTGCAGTGACACTCCCTGTAATAAAATGACTAAAGATCATACTGTACTGTACTTGCCATCTCTTGCAATTAAAAAAAAAAAGTTCATCCGCAGATCTGCATGTGTCTCACTACATTAGATATGTCTGCATCAAAGGCAGTACAAAACACTTTTCAGTTAAAGTGGTTATCTTCAGATGCAAAATTGCACTGATATCCTCAGTGTGAATTGTATGTTGTTTTTGTTTTGTTTTTTACAGCATCCATAACATGGGGCTTGCTACTGCTCTTGTGGTATGACTGTGTTTTCATCTACAAAATACAACTGGAGACTCTAAAAAAACTTACATACACAGAAGCATACGGTAGAAACCTTATGAAAGAACCTTTGCATTTTCTAGAAGTTTTGAATTCTATCAACTTTTCAGCTAAAATCAGTCATTCACCCTACACAGTGTCTTGCAGAAATGGCAGGATACTATGCTATTATCTGCACTGACTTACATTACTAGCTCTTCCTAGGAACTAAGTATATCCCTAAAGGCCATTGTCAGTAAAGAGAAGCAAGTAAAACATGGCAGAGTTTACATTTTGATTTCAGTATTTTATTTTAATCTATAATACTGATTAAATCTACAAGTGTGCCCTCCTGGAATCACTGACCTCTGGATGGTGAAAGTTGAAGGAAAAAATGCATACAATACAAAATGCATAAAATACATAATTCTACGAACTACCACTTACATAAAGGCTTGCCAAATAATCTAAACTTTTAATTTCAATACACCATTGGCAATATTTGTCAAAACTGTAAAACGTATTGTATTATAACAAAATGAATAAAATAGAACTAGCACTTTTGTTAAGTAGCCTCCAAAGGTTCTAAATTAAACACCACATCCCACATTCTTTTTAAAACAGTATCAGCAAATCAGTGGACCAAAACAAATAACTCTGCTTTAAAGGAACCACCCCATAACACAAATGTATATCTATTTGATGAAACTAAATAATAAATATTACTATAATAAATATTTCATAATCAGTTCATTATTTAACCCTCTTGGCTGTAAAGTGTCAAATATAAAAAAAAATTAGAAACTTGGAAGGCTGCTTAACTGAAGGGCTAGTTCTATTTATTTTGTTATAATAAAGTAAGTTTTACATTTTTGACAAATATTTGTCAAATGTGTGTGCTGAAATTACAAAATACAATACAGTCTGACTTTTTGGGTCATACATAAAGGCATTCTCATTCTGCTGTACAAAATCATTAGTATTTTCAGAGGTCTATAATGCAGCACATCATAAATGCTAATAAAGAAATTTCCATGCAACGCAATTATTTTAGTTGCAGAATCATGTGTTACATTTCATTAATAAAATATGCATAAAGAATATGCAAAAAAAACCCAAAAAACAAAAAACAAAAAAAAAAAAACAAGACAGCTGCATCAAATTAGAAAAAAGTGAATCATAATTGGGACAAATTAGACCAGAACTGGACTATATGTGTAACCAAGCATCTGATAGGATCGATCGTAGCTAACTTCTGCATGCCAGCACTGCAGTATCTTCCATAACTGTCAGAGGATGTGATCAGAATATCATGCAGTACCAGTAGGTGTTGCTCTGCATTACCAAACAAACCATGCAGACTTCGGACATGCAGAGCTGCTGGCCAACCCAAATCAAACAAGCCAGTGTGAAGAGGTGCCTTTGTAAGAGTTGGCAGCCTCCTGCCCATTGCATCAAGGCATCTCTACAGTGCATGCATTATGTAGCACTCGGTACCTGAATAATCACCCTGCGTCGCACGACCCTGGTGGTTACCACTGCATCGTCATCAGAGCTGGATTCTAGCTGCCCCAGCTCCTCTGCTACTTCCTGGTAGAGGCATGCAAGCATCACATGAGAAGGCTGAACTGCTGCATACAATGTCTTTATACACACAGTACAAGTCCCATGAAACTCAATATACAAAGCTAGTCTATGACAAGCTGTTATGTCACACAGTACAGTTGTGTTATCTTACCTGACTTTTTTGTATGTTTGGAAATCAGAAATTTCAAACCATGCTTAACCACAAGTAGAAGGAAAAACCGTAAAGGGTTTTGGTGCAAACTAAACTGGATTTAAAACCACTGACACTAATGGTACATCACAGGAAAGACATCAGCTAGTAGGGTTAGGGGAAGCCTCTTCCGTCACGTTGAATGAGTTTGAAAGCACGTGGCAGAAGTCTTTTGAAATAACTAAGGTATACCATAAATTAGGCAAAACCTATGTTTCAACACAAAAGGCTCTTTCAGGTTAATATGAACTATCCCTCTGCATATTAAAATAAGCCAGTTCACTGTATATACCTCATCTACCATTTTAAACATTTTTATGTATTACAGAAACATAATAAAATGTTCACCTCTTACAGCTGTGTAACCTACTGCTGTAGTTAGGTTAGGGCTTTACAGTCTCTTAAACTTGACATTGTATAAGATATCGGAGAATGCCAAATGTTTAGATGTGGCAGAACAAGTTCTGAAACTGTACTAATAAGGCCATACATATTTTTCAAGACACTTTCTTTAGGTAGTCTGTTGACATAAGGAACATTTTCTTCATTCTGTATGCATAAACAGTGAGATGTTTGACTCAATAACACAGATAAAATGTTCACATTCTGAGCAAGCTCAGTAGAAAATGTACAGCCTGCTAACTTCTGGTAAAAATCAATCTATAACTATTTGGTGCTTTATGACTGTATTATTAGATAAAAAAGAGTAATAAAAACATTTTGACATCTATAAAAATAATAAGCCCATTTTAAATTCATCAAATATACCAGGGGATGTGCATATCTATCAAAAATAATTTGCCATTACTTTATACGTAGGTACTGCCAACCTGATTTCAAAACTTACTGACATTTCAAGTTAAGATTAAGGACAGTTTTGATTTAAAATGAAGAGGTGCCTTTGTAAGAGTTGTAATGACTTCAGAATCAAGCCCATGGATATTTTGATTTATGTTTAAAGTAACATAACTAAAATTACACCAAGGTTGAAAATCATGCACTCAGCTGTTGATACTGATGTAAATGCCTAATTCAAATAAAGAAAAAGAAAATGTGCATATTTTGCATATTGACAATCTACCACCAATAAATGATTAAATCTCTCTCAAGCTGGATATTGTGGTACAATAATGTTATAATGGATTGGACAAGTGGGCTTGATAACAAGGTATTTGTAATATCATAGCAAAAACCCTTTGCCATCCCACTTTGCTACCCCAAATCTGATTTATATCCCTGTTCCTGGGGCACAACATTATCCTGAGGGGGGATTGCAAGGGATTCCTCCTATGCTAGAAGCAGGTAAAGAGATTCTGAAACATTCCATTGTTATAGTTCTTACTATCCATTTCTGACACAGCATAATCCATGCTAAGGCCCTATCAGACCTATCAAGTCTGCCTGAAGCTGTTTGTCACCACAGCTGTACCTGTTGGGCATCATATGAACTGTAGGCAATGAACGTGCCTGCAGTACCAGTGCTACAGTTTTTGGTGCAATTGTACATCCAAGGGGTCATCCTGCACAACAGTGACACCTGTATGATGGGAAGGAGAATGCATGCATGCATTACAGGCAACATAGCCATCACACATACATTTTCACCATCCTCTGAATGGGACAGGCATGTAGGGGCACTAGTTCACCAGACACCAGTGAACACCATCTGTTTTTTACATTTATATCTGTACAAAACATCAATAAAATTCAGGAATGACTCAGCCCCCCCCCCCCCCAAAATGCTTCCCAACAGTAGATGAACAGCCCCACCTGTATGTGGGACTTTCTACTGCAGGCAGCATGTCTTCCCATCATGTACTGCTTACAGTACCAGTTCGGTTTTATAGGTGGAGGTGTTGCAATGCTGAAACATCCCATTGACTTTGATGGGCTACTCATTTGCTTCAGGGTTGTACACTGACAGTGTTTGCCAGTGAATAATTCCAAAGTCTTTTGGTACTGCAAGTCTGATTTCCCTTTTAGACTTAGTGTAAGGCACTGCCAGTCCTTAGTAACATATGTCAGGTGAGGAATGGTAGATCACCTTGGTCAGGGCACTGGGCCTGGGTTAACTGTTTGGTGTCGCATCATACCCTCTGATGACTCCCTTTTTGAATCCCAATCATGGAGTGGAAAGAGATAAAGAATTGTTTAGGCCCTCTAGTTTTCTACCTGTTTAACAGGACCCTAAGTGAAGGCATGAGGATTACTGAGTAGAAAGAGATTTTACTCATCCTGGCTTATAAAGGAAGGAGCCAAGAAACTTTGCCTTTTCATATAGATCAGTTAGTTATGCAATATTACAACAGTTGTGGAAAAGATAATTCATAAGAAAATAGTACAAAATGTATTGGCTTATTGCAGAATTGATATAACTCAGTGTGTATTTAGAAGGGGACTGTCAGCAATAATCACACTATTGTATTTCTCAGATTTTGTGTTCACGGCACTGGTTATAGTTTGCAAGTGAATGGCATTACATGGACCTGAGCAAGGCCTTTATCTGTTGTGAGCACAAAAGTCTCATTGCCAGAACTGGAGGTCTTTGGGTTAGATGCCCAGTTAATCAACTGAGACAGGGCTTGACTATGTGGCATGTCATAGAATCTACATCCTGGGATCATGGTATAAAAGGAAATACACTCTACATGTGGGAATATCACAAGGGCTGCATCTACACCTCTTATTATTTGTTTTCTATGTGAGTGATCATACTTTAATGAAGTCAAAGATGATATAAAAATATAAACCTCATCTTAACATGGCAAAAATCAAAAGTCAGCAGGAAGAATAGGGGTACTGAAGTATTCCTCAGGGCTGATACAGACTTTTCTCAGGAACAGTTACACGAGGGCCAATACCTCATAATCAGGACATGTGATTGAAGCCTAGGAACTCTGGTACTGATTATGGTTTGAACAACAACATACTGAGAATTGTGAATACTTATAACACTTTAGGAGTTCTCACTGATGAGAAACTATATTTTTAAAATGATATAGAGCAGTTGTGTCTAAGAACCACCAGACTAACAGGTTGAGTTTTGCAAGGCCCATTAGCGGCGGTTCTGTTGTAGGCCACTCTTAAATCTGTCTTGGAGTTTTTTTTACAGCTTCTAAGGATAATATTTCATCAACATACTGAGTCTTACACCTTGACTTATATGGTTTCAAATGAACTCAGATGAAGGGAAATACACTTATTGGAGAATGAACTGGTTTACAGAATGACTGGTCCCCTTATGGAATTGATTTACCTGTTGGGTTAAGGTGTCTTATCTATGGAAATGTTTTTTACAAGGCATGGATATATTTTGGGAGACAGGAAGTACTCTTGTAGTTAGAAGTTTGATCAAACAAATCAAGTTGGGTACAACTAATTTATTGTTGAAAACTGGTATATAGGAATATATGCACATAAGGAATTTATTTATTTATTATGTATGACTAAACATACAACAAAACCTCATTTTACTCCTGCTCTCAGAGCCACAGAAATACAACATTATCACATTCTCCAGTATTAGTGTTTATGTTTTGTTTCAACGGTGGAAAAGGCCAGAATGTGAATATGTAAGCAAATGCTATCTTCAATTGGTATAGAATGCAACAACTGGATATATTTTATAGTTTAATGTATATTATTTTCCTAATATAATGAGAATGTACTTAAAATACAATGCTGCACCCCCTTTTTTTTTAAGCTAACTTCATTAACTGGCATGTACAAGATTTAGTAACGTTTCCTCTACTTCTAGCAGTTGGTAGCCTTACACAGAAGTACACTGCAAAATCTGAGATTTTAACTTGCAATAGCTGAAATTTCTGACTACATCTGTTATCACTTATTGAAATTAATTTCTGGAAATTTGGGATTTCCAGCTATTAACACTACATAATAACAGAATTGAACATTCAGTTTATTAAAAAACATCATTCACAAACTCAATCAGTGCGTAGGAATCTTAGTATTACCAGGTGCATGTAAGACCAACAGTAATCTTACTGAAAGCATATTATTTTGTAGATTTTGCTTCATGCTGCTCTGAACTGTTTCATCACAATTCTGAACCATTAAGCAGCTTTACCTTTTCTAGGGATTCATCCTCATAATATCTCTCTGTTTTCATGGGATGCTCATCCACTGATTCAACTATGGTAACTCCACCAGTACTTGGCATGGCGGCTTCTTTTTCATCAGATGGTATCTCATCTGGTTCTTGTACAATGGGAGATTGATCACGTTCTTCAGTTAATGGCACTGGAGAGCCCCCACTTACTGAAGTTTTACCCTGTGCTCCTTTAGTTGTCTCTGCCCCTGAAATTGTGACACTGTACAACAGAAATTCACATTAGTCAGTAAGTTTACAAAATGCTAAATGTTATATACAGCATTTAGAGACAGCACATATATTTTTTCTTAAAAAACTCTTAGCTAGTAATTCTAATGGATTCTCAAAGCACAACACAGTTTGTAGTAATAACAGACCAAGAAAGTGAGTGACAATGAATTTCATTTCTGATTTTGACTAAACAAGGATTACAACATTGAATGGCAGAAAGGACTAAGCAAAAGGATCCTTGTTTAGTGGTTCATCAAATTATGTCTTAGTACTGTGCACCTATACCTCAGTACTAGAGAAAAGTATTATATTATACCTGACAGCCTGTCCTCACTGTAGAAGATGAAGAACGGATGACATTTTGCCCAAGAGGCATCGGACTCAGTTATAAGAATGAATACAAATAATAACCATTTTCATCATCTATTTCCTTTTATTTCATATGTGGTGATATTGACATGTGGGTGAGGAAGGGGCTATGGATTTAGAAGACTACACAACATCAGAAGATAAGCAGAAACAGATAAGCTTAAACTTTAATGCATAGTGGTCCCTGTTAGATAAAAATGTGATCTAAATCTGTAAATTCTTTCCAGGTGAAGAACGTTTTCTTATACTGTTTGCTGGTAGAAAGTGTCTCCTGAATTTGCAATCAATTTATGGTGTCTCACACTACATATGTCTTCTCTTATCTAGAAGCAGTGCTGTGAAGAAGAAAACATATTAGTCTGCTGATTATTAAATGACAGAGTTGTTAAAAACCCTCTGTTGATTTGATATAAACTGAAATACTGCATTAAAAACACAGTTTCAATTATTTTAAGGAGAAACAATGTGCACATAAACATAACCGATTCTCTTAAGTTTTCAAAAGAGCGCATTTCTTTTCAGTTCATTTGTTCTGACAAAGGGTAAGATGTTTGGAAGAAAATGTTAGTATTATCTTAAATGATGAGGTATGATAGTATAATGGTAATGAGCTATAAACGTTGAATGAAATAGACAGAATACTGATATCTTACAAGATCCAATGCCATATCATGATTTGATATCATGATTTGCACATTCTGCAGCAATGTTTTCAGCCCCAAGTGTATTTAATGACCATGTTATCAGTGCAAAGGTTTGGCAAACCTAAATCATGAGATATTGCAGAAGTAATGTGCAGACATAAATGCTGAGCTGTTTTTTTTTTTTTTAACTAATTTACTAGTTTGCTGGGTTAGGGAGTGAATGTTATCAGACATCATTTAGTGAAGATCCATGCCAATGTTATGCAGCATAGCAAAGGCGCTTGCAACAGCAGGATGCAAAATGTCAGTATGCAAGATGATGGCACATTACGAAAGGTACTGTGGTTAACTGCTAGATTCTACCAGCAGTAGTATCATATGGGTTAAATGACTGGTCCAACGTTTGTAATGGACACTGTCAGAATGTATGGCATAGGCCTAATAAATGCAGCTAATACTTTCAATCTGACTCACAAGAGACATTAATTATGGTGTACGTACTACAATTCTAAAATCTAGAGATCATATCAATCTGTAAGGCAAAGCTGTAGGACTTTCTTCCCACAGATGGAGGGTAGTCATACAGCTCTGCACCCACAGATGGGGAGCACTCAGGCAAAGACTTCTCAGCTCTGCTGGCTGGCACTATCTCTGTTTTCATCATCCTCTTATCAGTGATCTTATAAGAAGATCACAAACAAAAAAAGGACAGCCCCATCCCCTAATCAGTTCTTTCCCAAGAAGCAGCAGCAACCAAGGAGGAAGAGAGAGAGAAAAAAAATACCTAAACTGAGTTCCAGGATTACTCAGAAAATACAGAAGTATATATAGTGTAAAACTCACCAGCTGAGGGATGCTGAGAGGGTTGCTACTATGCTGATTAACACAGACCTGGAGTTACAGTTGTTGGTATAAAGTAAATGACCTATCATCTTCCAGCTTTTAGCAGGGCATTAGAAAAGGTACCAACCTGTTTACTCACATGAGAAAGGAAATGTATTATAAAAAATAAATAAATAAATAAACATTAAAAATGATAAGGATCTAGTGTCCTAAACTGGTCCTGTGTTTGTAATAAGTGTTCCAGATGTATGCTTAACAAAATTAGGAACCATATTTTAGATTAAAGTAGCACAGATATCCTTGATAGAGACCCCCCCCCCCCCCATTACAGGCAGGTGATGTAGCAAATGCCCTGTTCTAATATGGCCTAACAGGGTTAGAATGCTTATTTCTTTCCCAGTAAGGTTCAATAATGTAATGTAATATTTTAACCACTTAGACAAGTTTTGCTTAGTTATGGAGTTTCTCTGCTTCCCTTGGTAAAGGAAATAAAAGCCTGCTTTTCTTTATTAAACAAAGTAATGCGACACTGACAGAAACTGACTTCTGGTGTGACATCCAGTCAGTGCAGAAGGATATTTCATACAGCAAATGTACCCAGAATGAAAATGTGCAGCTGGATACATTAGTGAAGATGAGCTTTTGAAATCATTTATGGAAGAAAACTTGAGATGAGTTTTAATACATACTCTGTCATCACACCATAGGGCTTATAGGTTCATAGGTGTGCACTAGGCTAATGGCCCTTACCCTGGCATCGTGCCACCTGACCTCAGTTCCCAGTGCCTCTGTCGAGTAAAGCCACTGAAGTGATCCCTGGGGCGAATTTTCTATTTCCCATCCACTCATCAAGATTTCTCAAAAGAGAGGCAGTGAGGTGCTCTGCTTGACATGTATGGGAAGTATATTCCATAGCATGGGCAGTCTCTGGGTTATTAACCTGTCCCTCCAGTATGTTCTGTTGATTGTGGTAATGAGGTTGAGGTCTCTGGAGCGTGTGGTGTGGAGGGATTGGGATTGTTTAGATGTAGCATTTCTAACAGAGCTGGGTCAGACATGGCTTTGTAAGTCAAGCAGAGATTGCCTCTAAGTAGGCGATATGAGACAGAGAATAGCTGGAGATTTTTTAGTCTGTCCATATAGGACAAATATTTAAGGCCTAGGATCCTCTTTGTGAGGTACTTTTGTGAGGTACTTTTGCAGCCTCTCCAGTTGTTGCAGGTGTTTAGTAAGGTACATGCCAAATGGGGCATTGTACTCAATGATTGGCCTAATGAAAGAAGAGTAAACGGAGACAATGACCTCTTTCTTCCTGGATGCAAAATCCTTAGTAATGAGATGTGCCACATAGAAGGACTTTCTGACCACAGTGGCAATGTGGTGGCCAAAAGAGAGGTTGCTGTCAACCTGTGTTCCCAGATCTTTTATAATGCCTTCTGTGATCAGTGGACTACCATTGATGTGGTAATTTATGGGAACCAGGTTTTTCCCAAAGGGGATGATGACACATTTTTTGGCATTGAGCTTAAGGCCATGGATCTGACACCAGTCGTTGGTCTCAGTGATGCCTTTCTTTAGGATGTCAACATCACTCGGGGAGTTAATAATAGCTCCCAACTTGCAATTGTCTGTGAACTTTGTCAGCCAGAGTCCCTTCATGTTGGCCTGCATTTCAGAGAAGTAGATACCAAACAGGAGAGGACCCAGGAACGAACCCTGTGGGACTCCACTCATGACTGGTCGTCAGTCTGACTTGGAGTCAGCTACTTTCACACTATGGGTTCTATCTGTGAGCCAGTTTGCAAATCACCTAGTGATATAGGGGTTGATGCCTAGCTTAGTGAATTTTTCTATGACTGCTGAGTAGGGAATGGTACCAAAGGCCTTGGCCAGATCAAGGTAGGCTGTATGAACCACCTTGCCTTCATCCACAGCTTTGGTGACTGACTCAAAGACGTTGACCAAGTTGAGCAGGCATGATCTACCCTTCTCAAAACCAAACTGTGCGGGATCCAGAGTTTGGAGATTCCCTATATATCCTTGTTTATTAGGTCCATGACGATGCATTCCATAGCTTTGCATATCAGACTTGTCAGGCTAATGGGGCGATAGTTCCCAGGGTCTGTAGTCGCTCCTACTTTCTGGAGATCGATGACTGTAGCAGTGCACCATTTGGCAGGGACAAAGCCTGAGGTGAGGCTGTGATTGAACAGGGTACACTGGTGAGGTGCCAGTTCACTCTGCAGTTCATGTAGAGCACAGCCAGGGATATTGTCAGGTCCCATAGAAGCTGTATTCTTGGCCTTGGACAATGCTGTTTTAACCTTTGCAGCAGTAATACTGGGCACCTGGCAATCTACTGGTATTGTGACTGGTCCCTGGGGGGGGGGGTAAGAGAGGTAAAGTTGGCATTGACTCTGTCAGCCAGTATATTGGCAATATCTGTTGGCTCGGTACAGGAGGTAACATTGTGCAGTAGCTCAGAGCAAATCTGGGTATTGCCAAGTAGATTCTTTACATAGCTATAGAAGGCCTTGTGGTTGTCTTTACTATCTGCTGCAATTCTGTTTTCATAGCTAGCTTTAAAGGACTTGATGAGGGGTCTCAACTTTTTGTTGAGACTGATAAGGGAGTTTTTTCAGTCTTGGGACTTCACCTTATTCCACATCAGTTTCTTCCTTCTGTTGTAGAGTTTGTTTATGGCAGGGGACCACCAGATTGACTTCCTTTTTTTGGAGGAGAGTGTCTTGGTTCTATTAGGTATGGCTAGATCCATGCATTTGTGTACGTGTTTGTACAGTGCATTGATGTATGATTCTGCAGTCATGTAACTGGTCTCCATTTGTATGGGTGCCATGAAGTTAGCCACCTCTGTTTTTAGGAGCCCAAAGTTAGCTTTGGAGAAGTTTTTCATGGTAATTACCTTTGTGGGGGGGTGGGGGTGGGAGGGATGTGGATTTCCAAGGTGATTAGTTTGTGGTCGGATCTAACCTGGGAGGAGTTGACTATTGGTGTAGAACAATGGTCGCCCATGTTAGTAATGACCAGGTCAAGGACCTCTAGTGGGGGTAAGAATGAGCTGGTCCAGGGCATTGGAATAAATGAATTCCAGGAAATGTTGGGCAAGTGTACTGGTACATGAGTAGTTTTCCCAGTTAATGGAGGGGTAGTTGAAGTCACCCAGTATGAGAGTGTTAGGTTGGACCCTAGTATTCTCCAGGGTGCTTAGGAACATGGAATATGAGTCTTTGGACATGGTTGGGGATCTATAGCAGGCTACGACCTGAATTGTTGTCTTACCCAATGTTAGCTGCACCTGAAGTAACTCAGATGTGTTATGTTGGGCTACCAGTCTGGAGGTGTGTGCAAACTTTATGAATATGGAAACACCACTGCCTTTGGAGTTTCAGTCCAAGTTCTGGGGCTGAAAGGTTTGGAATGAGTGCCTGGTAGTGCAGGGGTGCTTTCTGCTGCCTTTAACCAAGTCTCTGTTATGGCACAAATGTCGATGTTCTCCATTTTAAGGAGTGCTTCGAGTGAGTGCATTTTGTGATTTAGGCTTCTAGTGTTGAGCATCATGACCCTCAGATTACATTTGTTTGTAGCTGTTACAATGGTAATTTGGTCTTTGAAACACCACCTAAAAAAGGCACTATAGGGGTGGCAAGAGCCTTGGCTAGTATCCAGAAGCCCAGGGGTGACAGATGCAGGCCATCTCTGGCAAAGCATTGAAGTCTGTCAATTATGTCATCCCTTAAAGTACAGAAACACATCTGGCAGTGGTGACAGCCAGCATAAGGTACTTCTCAAGACAGAAAATGAACTGCATAAAGACCTCAATAGCTAAAAAAGCTTACAAGATAGTTTTCCCAGTACAAAATCCCTAGAGGAAACTGACAGATTAATGGATTCTTTATTGTGAAGTAAACCTCTAAGGAAAATTGAAGACATATCTTTGTGAGAGTGTGATTTGTCTTCAGCCAAATAATAGAAATCTGAAAGAGATGACAGGTGAATTTAGCCGTGGAATGTTTTTTTGCAATATTTTTGCCCTGCTGCTCACCAACCATCATACCCTCTCTTGGTCAGCTGAACTATTTATTCTACACCACTGGGGCGAGAGATGACTGAGAATGGTTATCACTAAGGAAGTCATTAAGGGTGATTGTTTTTTTTCTGCTTTAACCTGTTACCAACATGCATGCTTGTTTGTACCCAAGGGTTGATGCATGCCAAACTCCATGTAGTGTAATCAATTGGTCCTGCCTCCTTTGTAGACAAGCATCTCCATGTGACCCTTGATCTCCACTAAGAATGCTACATCTCTGTGCCATGTGGTCAAATGACTCTGCCTTTCTTCATAAAAAAGCACCTCAGCATGACCCCTGGTCTCCACAAGGGATTTTTTCACTGACACTGTACTCCAGCGCACACACCCCTCTCCTCCACTCAGATAGGTGGGCAGGTGTAAGCCTTGTTATTCCTCCCCAAGAGCTGCATGAGTCACTGCTCGAATTTGTGCTGTCAGGAACTTTAGTCAGGTCTTTATCCATTTACACCAGCATAGCTGACATTTGACTGTGGAATGCTTCAGATCTCCATCTTGCAAGGGGAGCACATAGTTCAACACTATCTTGGGTTGATAATTATTGGGGGTAAGAAAACAGATGTATACAAAATGGAGAAACACCATCATTTTACTATGTAAGGAGTCTTAATAAAATCGTTGTGACAAGAAAAAAAATGACCATTGAAACTTGGTCCAAAAACCCTACATCTAGCAATAGGTACAATTTCAGAGGCCTAGCATACAACTTCAGAAAATCCAATATGGGAGTCATCACATGCTCTTGGACAACAGCAGCTTGGGATCTATGGGACATATTTAGGAGTGCATGAGGTCAACTTCTGGAGCAAGGAGAAACATATTTGGTGTTGCAACATTGGGGGAGCTGGGACCCTGACAGAACTCTTCTTTGTACCTTGAAGAGGATACTCTGTAAGACAAGTAGTGGCTGGAGGTCACAGAATTCCATGTCCACAAGAGGGAAGGCAGAAACCTCCTCAGGCTCTGGCAGCAGAAAGTTTGTAGCTTTTCATTTTGCAGTGATGCAGATAGATGAATGGTTTAAGGCATTACCGATTGTTCAGAAATACTGAAAATAAGGTTTTGCATGATTTCTCATTTGTCCACTAATGAGGAAGTTTTGTTAAGCATATCCAAAAAGTTGCATTTCTTGGGACATGCTGGGCTAAGATGTAGAAATTATGATGCATGCCCCAAGTCCACAGAGCTATAAGGTCCTGTACCAGACAGGGAGATTTTGTACTTCCCTGCTTTTTTATGTAAAAACATCCCTAGAGGAAACTGACAGATTAAAGGAGGGAATGGTATTAATGTATAGTTTTATTTCTCCTTTTAGATTGGGAAGAAGTACTTGGTTAACTTCCTTAAGTTCCAGAACCAAAACACATTAACTACTTTGGGACTGGGACCCAGGTCCTTGTCCACGTAGCATAATGACCATCCCATCCCCTTACATTACAGTCACTGTCTGACGTAGGGAGGACGGGAATAAAGGCATTTTCACCATTCCCTCAACTAATGGATGGAGCCTGAGTACAACCCAGATAACCCAAGTTCAGTTAATGGCCAAAGGACTGACGGAGCTACCCAGGGAGGGAGAGAAGGGATGGGGTGCTACCTGCTTGTCTCCATATGAGTGGAAAGGGGGGTGTCACTGTGGTACATGACTGAATCTCTATTTCAGACTGCAAACCTGACTTGATATGCCCTTTTACAAAGGGGACAAGGACAAAAAGGCACTTATGTCACCTGTTTAGGCAAGTAGTACCCCCTTATCAATTCTAGTGCACTCTCATCATATGCCTGATTGCTGAGGCACACACAAGGAATGCTGGGGAAAACATCAATCTCTTGACAACTACCTGTGCAATGTCCTCAAAGTGATCAGCTCAGCTATCAACTAGTATCAGCATAATAGGCACAGCTTTGTCAATGGGCAAAAAAGTTGCCAGGTTCTGGAGGTAGAAGACATAAGAACAAAAAAAAATGTCATTTTCACAGGCACACTGTATAGGTTAACTCACCAGAATCAGATTCTGAATGGATAGGTGGTCCAGTGTGTACATGCTGGTATGTAGAAAGGTCCATCTATAGCCTTTTCATGTGTCATGTTGCACAGAAAATTGCTAGATAGCAGCTAAACGTAATACCCAGTATCCGGAGAAAGGGCTGAGCTGGAACAAATGTATCTACTGGTGGAAAAGACAGCATGTGGCTAATGACCAAATCAGGGAAAGCAAGCCCAAAGTTGAGTCTGTGTCCAGAACAAGAAACATGATAGTTAAGGAACTAGATGTGACTTGGGATTATTCACCATTATCGCCAGTATTAGAAACAAGATTAGAGCTTTCTCTCTCTCTCTCTCCTGCAGTTGATTTTCTTGGGAGGAAGCCATCTAAAAGAACATGTAAATGACCAGATGTCAGAGGTAATTTGTAAAATGTGCCAAGCATTTTGTTAAGAATTAAGAACCCTAAGGTGCAATATGTATTAAATTTTTGTAAAGATTTAAGGACTCTGTGTGACCTATAAAGACAAGATCTGGAACTGAAAATCTTGACCATTCATTCATAATCTGAGAGACTGTCTGTGGGACAGGTGAACAGAGATGTGAAAATATGCATTTTGCACATCTGTAGTAAAAAATGTGTTACCTTCATGCAGGACAGAAATCAGAGTTTAGGAACACACAAGTTTTTTTTTTTTATGTTTTTTGCAGAAATGTTAATAACTCTCATATGTTTGACTGGTATGTAACTGCTAATCTCCTTTTCAATCAAAAATATCCTGGTCTGTGAGTCAGGAGTGTCAAACAGTGACCCCAAGGACTGTCTGTAGTCCTGTAGTTTTGTGGGAGTTGGGACTTTGTCTCAGAATCATTTAGGGACTCAAAAAAGTTTGCTTCTTCTACAGATCTCTCTAGTACCTTGTGATTTGGTTTCTGTGGCCAGAAATGTGTGGGCCCTTGGTAAAAGCAGTCTAGATACATTTGCCCCACATATCCTGGGGACTATTGTTATTATCCAGGATGCATGTCAATTAGGTAATGGGAGGTTTGTTGCTAGTCATGTGTTCATGTCAGGATGCTGGTTTGTAAAGGAGAACTTAAAAGGTTAGGGACATACTTTCTGAATTCATATTGACTTGTCAAAGGTAGTTTCAATGAGAGCTACATATGCAACATAAAACCAATGAAAAACACTTCCAGTGAATCTAAATATGTTTTTTTGGAGGGAGGAAGCATCCCCTGCACCCCCCCATGGGGCAGAATATCCTCTGTACCCACCTTCTTATATACATCAACTCCATTATTGCACAATTGTGGGTAATAATTCAAAGTTTATTAATGCTGAAAGTAATTTCCATGATTAGAGTTTGCACAAACATCACTTGCTGAAATAACCCTTGCAGAGTTGTCAGGTTTCTTATCTTATGACCATTGTGAGGCATGCTGGGTAACTTATCCTGGGTTATCCAAGTGGATTTCATAGTCAACTTCGTAATGATGGAAACAGGGTGGAATAACAGGGCACAAGTTTTGTGTAATTCAAATACTCAATTATCTCTTTATGTTTTTTTATTCTTGACCAGAATATAGCCAAGTCAGTTGTTGGTTGACCTTCTGAAAAGTATTCTCAAAGGAAAAATCCTCAGATAGGCAAACTGTCTGAATATAAAGAAAAAGACAGAAGGGAACTTGCCTGGAACAGAGGATCTTCCATATTAATTTCAGACTCCATGTACTGAGATTTTGAGCCTGAATCTAAGGTTTCAGCACCAGACAGGACATCCATTGGGTGCTGTCAGGTAGGCCCTGATGGGGGACCAGCTTTTTTATGTCACACAATGCTTTGGTTAAATCAAGGAACTCCAAATGGGAAAAAATGCCTCCCTTGCAGAAGATATTGAAGGACACACACCCTCAGAATCAGCCCATGTTTCCTCACCTTGATAGGTAAAAGCCATTGGCTATCATCTGAACACCCTCAGAGGAACTCTTGGAGGTGAGCAAGAGAGGGATTTTTGGGTTATGCCAAAACTAAGTCTACCAGTTGCCTCAGAAGCTTGTGGGTTAATGAAGACATAAGAAAAGTGGGGAAGCATGGCGACCTAGTGGGCACTACTAGTTCCACAGCTCTGGGGTCCAAGTTTCCAGGCCATTTCCACTGAGTTGGCATTGTTGCAGCCACCCAGTATGTGGTTTTACAGACGAAAATAAAAGCTGCTTTGGTAACTATTCACCTACAAAGTGTCCGTGATCTGATGAGGAGGACCCTTGATGAGCCTCTCCATCCCTAGTAACGAGATTGCTTGACTCTTGTTTCCAGTGATCCTTTGAAAATACATTTTTAGGATTCCTTCTTCTTTTTGGAATATAATGATTACATGGAAAATTCTTTGCAGTAATGTCTGTCAGTTTTTTGCTGGAAGTGTAGTGGGGACTTGGACTTATAAAGTTTGTTCTAAACTATGTGGGCCAAATGACAAAGATTCAACTCACTGTAAACTTATAAAAATGGCAGCAATTTTCCCCCAGGGATTCAATTCAATAAAACAAAGGAAAAAAACAGTAACAATTTTACATTGCTTTAGGGCTATGGATTAAATCATGAGTTAATTGAAATAACATATATGAGTCTATGTGAGAGTGTGTGTACAAATATGAGAGTACAGAGGTGGACAAGTTGATTCTGTCCAAAAACAGAAACAGATTTGAGAAAAATCTGCTTTGTAATTATAGACTGTTGAAACATAACTATGATAATCTTGGCAATTAGAAGTAAAATAAAGTAAACAATAATTACTGGTATTAGCAGTCAGAGAATATTTACAAGTGTTTTATGTCATATATTAAACAATCTGACAAACTCAGAGACAAGGTAGACAATGTAACAACTGCACTAGTCATTGGGAATAGTATGTCTCACAAAAGGTCTAGTTATAGGAGAAAGGAAGGGTTTTGTTAGTGCAGCTAGCACATGGAAATATACTAACATGTAAATTAAAATCCAATGTATGTAAATGTGCATCTTATTTCTAAATGATACTTTAGTGTGGTTAAAAATCATGTAGGGAGATGGTGAGAAAGATACAACATAGTATAAAGCAATACTTATTTACTGATTAATTATATTTGCTCTGTGTGCATTATGTCGCCTGATTTCTGCTTAAGTGTTACTTGTGGTTATGTATGGCTGTCTGCATCTTTATGAATGCATGACTTCAGCCTGTTTGTAGTAGAGAGCCAAGAAAATAAAATATATGTCAAAATGCATGCACAAACCAATGACAAAGACTACTTTGCTATGAAAAAAGCAACAGACTTTTATAAACATCTTATAAAATAAATCAAAAAATAACAAAAAGTCAAAGAAAGTAGAGAAGTCATTTTCTAAGTACAATAATGCACTCCAGGGTGGGTCTTATAGGGAAATAATTGACCATTCAGGGCTAGGGAGGTTGTGTGTCTGCAACACTGGGTCTCAGAATATTCCCAAGTTGTAATTATTTCCCTGCAAGGTCCCCCTTTTAGGTATAACTGCTTACATAATTACAGGCTTAAGCAGGTCCCATGTGACTGTGGATCCCCTACACAGAAATGCTACAAAATGTCACATATCTGAAGACCCAGTATGAATGTGGATGCAGAAAATTATCCATCTGAACACTTACTAGCAACAAAATGCTCACTTACATGAAAATAATATGACTCAGGAATACAAACTGTAACACCAGAAGAGGCTGTTATACTTGATATGAAGTTGTTTCCTGTATCAGTGCACAAGAATGAGTCTAGAAACTATGGGTAAGGATCTTTCAAACCCTAACACAGAGCTAAGGCATGTCCTATGTATTTTGTACTGTGTTTGTTTTTAGTCAAAGCCACATTTTTATAATGCATAATACACAGCAGTACAATACTTGAAATCATGGCTGCACACAGCACAAAGACTGTGTCCTTCATTTCTACTAGGAAGGTAATCTAGCTATGACTTTATTGGGGAGCAGGCTTTATCTGTAATGAACTTAAGAAGGTATATTCCACGTTAACCAGTTTTTGTGAACAGAAGTTATTTTTTAAATAATCATGGCTTTTTGAAATCAAATTAATGATGGTCAGGACACAAAACATCATTATCAATATCAGTGCTTACTAGTACTCCTGGTGTGTACCAAACACAGCTTCTGAGTCGCCATCTACTTTTCCAGACAAGCCAGCTTCGATCTTCTCCCTTTGGGCATGCCTCAGAACCTCTAGGATGGACCCATCTGCTTCACTCCTTGGAAGACTGTCATGTACAGGGGAGTAACACACTGAAATATCTTCTTCTGAAACAAGTGGGGGCTGATCTGATAGCTTCCTGTCTTTGCAACTTTGTTGGGCATCCCGTTCAGATCTTGGGCTGTACAAGTCTTCATGAAGTGCAGAAAATCCTTGAAACCAGAAAGGAATGAAACAGTTCTCAGACTCAGAATAAGCAGTTAATAAAGAGTTGATGTCCTGTGCAATAGTTTGTATTAACAGAAAAGATTTTAGCTGCATTTTATTACAGTCACATGATCAAGTTAAAATTAGAAGGCATGATGCAAAGACAGTTCGACGATTCAGTGAACCTAGCAGTCACACCTTATATATGCTATTACAATAACTTATTTATTTTTATTGTTGTGAGCTGTGTAACATTTATAAAGGTACATAAATAACACCACACAGATAAGCTGCTCTCCATTTTGCTCTTATAGGACTGACATTTATTAAAAGTAAAGGCCCAACAGAGTAAAAGTTTTTCAGTAATCTTCTAAGGCACCACAGTGTCTAGTGTCTTTGATCTATGAACATACCTCTCAACCTGTTAGAGTAAAAAATCTGGACAAAGCTATAAATAATGGGTGGACAAAAGCCCAACTATAGGGACATTTTTAAATATTGCTCTTATAAACTTAGAAAGTAGACAGAATAACAGGTTTTGCATTAGCATGAATTTTCTGCATGGTATGAAGTCTGAAACTCAAATATCTATCATTATTTTCTGACTTATATCTTAAATGATTTGCCACTGATTTGCTAGAAAATCACAATTTTATGAAAAACAGACCAAAAATATGAGGCAAAAATCTGGACTTTCTGTGAAAATCTGTACAGTTTAGAGGTATATCTATGAATATCTAGAACTAACAGAAAAACTGTCCCCATGTCTTCTCTAATCGTTTTCTGATAAGTAGTGCCTTGTTATAAAAGAAGGCATGAAATGGCTTATAAGTTCAACCTGCAAGTATAGAAGCACATTTGCAAGAAAAACACAGGCATGAAAAATGAATGACATGAATGCATACTAACTACAATATCCATTCATATACTAGTACGTCTCCATCTGTTTTGCTTGCCACCATGACAAATATACAGTATCGCAAAACGTTCTTACATAATTACATGGCCTCTCCACCAGTAAGGATCTTGCTAGCATCAAACATAGTTCAGAGTCTCACATCACACTGTGTATAACTTCATTAAGAGATGAACAGAAGGCAAATGGAATTACTTTCAGAAATGTCACTTGTCATAACAGCCTAAATTTAGACTCGAATAGTACAACATGCTATACTTAATTTGGCAACTTGCTCTATCAACATTGTTGATGTAGTACAAAGACAGACTACCTCAGAGTGTTATTTTAAACAAAGACAGACTACCTCAGAGTGTTATTTTTAAATAAATGTAACTTAATTACACATGAGGTAGGTCATGTTTATCATGCCCCTCAACAAGGTTGACTATTTGATTCCCTGAATGGCTTATCAAGATCAAATCAAATGCATATACTATGACAGCTACTGATGATTACTTCCATTTCTTGCATAATTTAAACATTTATCCTTTGTGAGACTTACTTCTAAGAGAATTTGCAAACATAATATTTTTTGTTCCTTAATACTTTATATTTAATTGATTTGCTTTATCTGCCTACTTCATATGTTAAGCCATAGTCTCCTTTTTTTGGTGGAGAGAAACTATAATATGGCAGAGGAACTTTGTGACATGTTTGGTAGAAAGTAATAGAAACAGAAAAAAGTTACTAAAAATTCAAGAGTAAAACTTCTGTTTTCATGCCAAGTGATGAAAAGGAGTCCAACTGTGAATGGAAATGTCTCAGACAGGATAGGATATAACATGTATTAGTTTACTGTAATGTTTCCATGTGCCAGCAATTAGCTTTACTACATAACTTTTTACTGTGCTAAATGTGTTTTTCTGGGAAAAATTAAATAACTCAGCCAGTGTCAATATAGCTTGAAAAATAATGAACTTTCCAGAAATGTTGTTTTGACTCACCTCATGTATCATTGAGCATAAGTGCTAAAGTGAAGAGATACCAGACTGTTCCCATAAAACTAATTTTGTTTCAGAAACATGCAGAACATAGCTAATGAGTATCACATGTGACTGGATTACAAAGTAGCCTAAGAGACAATGAAATGTATGGTTATTGACCAAGTCATTGCTATTGTAAAGGCCAAACAAAAATGTAGTCCATGCCTGGAAAAGGACAAGTCAGTTAAGTGCTACTATAGTGTGAGACCTGAACTTAACAAATCTTAATTACCCCCTGCTTCACTTGATAAGGATGTGTCTCTCTCTCTAGGCAGTCAAATCTACCAGTACTGATAATCAAAGACAGCAGCCTGCCTGCTGTCTGCATGGATGATGTGCCCCATGCTGCCCCTCATAAACCTAGAAAGGGCAAGAATAACAGGATGTTTGTTCGCCAGCATTTTCTTCTGTAGGATATGAAGTCTGAAACTAAAATGAATGCCATTATTTAGTCACTTCAATCCTATGTGATTTGTCCGAAAACCACATATTGTATGAAGGACAGACTGAACATATCAGGCAAAAATCTGGACATTCTGTGAAAATCTGGACATTTGAATGGCATGGAGAGGTGAGTGCAAACATAAAGGACTGTGTTACATTGTCTTCCTGACAGCACTTGCTAAGTGCTTTGCTGCTTTGAAAGCCAGTAAAACACTTAGCATTTTTTTTCTGGAACTAGCAGTACGTGGAGCATAACAAGCTCCATGCACTACAAAGAATTAAGACTGGATCTCAGATCATAACCTTTAATTATGTGTTCTTGACATGGATGTCAACACTCACCTTGAGCTTCATTCTCATGGCATCCATGTCTCAAATACATAATAAGTTGGTTATGATCGGCGACCCAATCATAATCTTCTATACTGTACTCATTCCATTCTAAGACAATAGTTTGTGGATAAGATTTTTACAAAAATCCCAAAATTATGATATGTCCACAGTTTCATTGGGAGTCACTTGGTTCATTGAGGACCAATTAAATAAAGTAAACTTATTCAAAGCTGACAGACTGAATGGGCAGTTTGGAAAAACTTTTAAAAATTTCCACGGTGTTTAATGACTGAAGAGTTAGTTGTATGTAAGGTCACTGTTTTCCAAACCTGCCCATTCAGTTTATTAGTCTTCATAGACCAAATGGGCAGCCATTCTGAACTGTTTACAATATTGTGCTTTCTGATAAGGACATAAAGATAATTAAGCATATACTTCAGTCCAGGGTGGAATTGCAGACACGTCATCATCTGGCACAAAGTACAGTTTTGTTATGACAGTCACAAAAAGCATGAAACAGAAATGTATTTTTCCACGTCACATAAGCTGACACAAAGAAAATGAAAACTGAAGATGTATAGCTTGCTGGCTATCGACCCGAATAAACTCCAGCAGGAGTGTCTCATGGTAGTGCCTGCCGAGCTGCAATCTCCCACAGTGGAAAAAAATAAGGCAATTATATTTTTGTTGTTTTACCTAGTTATTCTTTCAAAACTAGCTTTACTGTCTGGAAATTGGAACTTTGCATATGCTACTGCATATGCACAGAATTCTGAGAATGTCCACATCCAATTGAAAAAAAAATAAATAAATACATTTATTCTGCTTGTTGGGCTATTTTCTAGACAGCCTGACATTATGTCTGCTTTGAATGGGGAATAAAGAAATTAATCCTTACGACTGGTCTTCCTGCCTTTTGCAGAATGTAGAAACACTGCTTAAAAAGCTGTTCTCTAGGCAGTTGCATGAAATAGTGAGGACCTTTTCTATTGGCTGAGGCCAGCCTGACTGAAAATAAAATAAAGTAATGGATCTCTGCAGACATATGAGCATGGAAGCAAGTTTTTCTTTTAGTGTATACATATACAGCACACACACACGCAAATATTTTTAGTACCTCTATATTTGCCACTTCTCCAGTATGTAGGAAAAGTCCTTTTTTTTAAAATTCTATTTAAGTGTACATGTGTATGCATCTGTGTGTGCTTTTTGTATATTATACAATGAGATGTTATTAACATTTAAAAATGTGAACTTTGATTGGTCAGCCCAACTAGAGTGCCCATTGTAAATTGAGTATATACCAGTAGAAAAAGTCAGGTCGTCCTGACTTTCTTCTACTAATATATGCCAAAGCTTTGTCGTTTTCTTAAGGTAAGAGGTTGAGAAGTAGATATGGAGAGCAGAGAAAATACAAGGAAAATCAGGTATGTTATATAAATCTAAAGAAATTTACCTGATTTTTCTTGTATTTTTGCCCTCTCTCATACCTCTAAACTATCAACTGCTTGTATTGCTTAAGCATATGTCCCAGACGCATGAGCAGTACATCAACAAAGCCGCAGGATACAGAAACAATGCAGAAAAACACCACTGTTCTGTTATACAAACCCATTATTTAAGAAAAGTAAGGATTTTTTTTATTAAATGATGTCATATAATAGCAGTAACAAATGACTGGGTGTGATATATTGAATATTTACTCATGGTTCCCTTTGTTTAATTGCTCAGGCTTTGTCCTCATGATTAAACCACATCAACTGTGGATAAATATTCAATATAGCACATTCAGTCATTTGTTATTGCTATCATATATGCATAAGTATGTATGTATGCATGTATGTGTGGGCAACATAGATACAACCAATTGACACTGATTTTTCAAAATGTCTCTGATTTTGCCTTGTGTTTTGGTCTTCTCCTTGTAAAATTTTAGTTTTTTGGGAAATTAATGAGGACTATAGTCACTAAATAATGACAGACATTTGAGTTTCACACTTAGCAGCCTTCAGAAAAAGCATGCTAAAGCAAGGCCTATTTTCCTAACAAATTTCTAAGTATATCTGTCTCAGATTTGAGTCCTTTGTCCCCTATTATTTTTTTTAGTTTTCTCCTTGATTGTTGAGCTAAGAGGCTTAAGTGTAAGGAAGGGGGTATTGTGAGTTGCACACTGTATTCTGACAGCAGTGAAATTTGAAGATGCATTCCTGTGTGGTAGCTGTTTATGTATTTTTCATTCATTTGACTGCAATTAAATATCTGAAGTATACAGTGTCAGTTATGCAAGTGGCTATAACTGGTGGTCTTGTGTATGTGCATGTATCTGTGTACACATGGGATATGCAATAGGTTGCACAATGTATGGTTTTGACAACAGCAAGTTGAAATATACATGGCCATTATTTAAGTATTTATTTATTCATTTAATCCCAATCAGACCTCTGAGGTGTACACAGCTACATAATTTACTGTTAACTGGTGGTAGCATCTGTGTGTGTGTGTGTGTGTGTGTGTGTGTGTGTGTGTGTGTGTGTGTGTGTGTGTGTGTGTGTGTGTGTGTGTGAGTGAGCATGAGCGTGTGTTGTCCTGCTGCAAAGGGAGTATGGCCTTGTGTCTCCTTCCTTGTTATGTAGGACTAGAAGTGGTGCAGCCTCTATAGTGTTATATTCAAGGATACTGAGGCCAGGAAACTGACTTTAGCTCCAACTTGCTGTTTTCAAACTTCCTCTGTAGAAGGGATGTACTTGTTGACCCATGTGAGAGCCTAGCATCTCAAGAGAATCATTAGTTTTCAGAATTTGCATTGGGTTTGGTTGCAGAATGGAAGGCCTATTGCATGATCAAAAATGGGGTTGTTCAGTACTCTACAGCCTGGCAACAAAGGTCTGATTCTGATACATATGAGTGAATCATGGCAATAAAGTCAATGACACCTCACAGACCAGAATACCCACATTCTTAGGTTTGCAAACACCAACATGAAGAGCACGGTGGCCTTTAAGCCTAAAAGGTGCATCTGAGTCAAATCCTTAACTCTGAGCTACATCCTCACCTAGTTAGCCAAGGCCATAACTTCCCAAGCCCTATCAAAAGGTAGGAATAATTGACAGTGAAGAATGTTCAGGCTTATGCATATTGAGGCAGTCCTCTTAGCAGGAATTAGGAAGGAGTTCTTCCAGATTATGGAGAACCCCAAGAACCATAGCCTTGAAAATACCAAGTGAAAGGACATTCTCATCATGTCCCTGGCTTGGGCTGACAGGATATGGTTGTCCTGGTAAGTGAACAAATGAAGATCCTAGATGTAGCAGTTTTTGAAAAGGGTACTAGAGATTTGCTCACATAGAAAGCAGATGACTTCCTCGGGGAATCTTAACTTTGTACAAAAAAAAAAAAAACTTTTTTTCCCTTTTGCATCAGCTTGTAAGGCTGATTTCAAAGTTCCTGACATGGAAAACAATGTTACTCACTGCTCTGAATTTGGCAAGGACAGAGTCTGATTTGCAAGCTCTGATGATGACTCAACCTTACTTTTCATAAGGATAAGATATCCTTAAAACCAACCATTTCTTCATGCCAAAAATGGTATCAAAATTTACTCTAAATCAATTTATTCATTCCCCTGAGTTCTTTATTGAGCCAAAAATATGAGGGAGAGAAAATCTTGCATATTTTAGATGCCACAGACATCTCAGCCCACTCTACTAAAGCTGCTTCTAGAGCTTTTTGGAAAGGGTTAGAGTCGATAAGTATTCTAGAGATGGCACTATGACGATATGCACATACTTTCTCTAAGCATTAAAAGATCGATCCTTCTCCAGATAAAGAGTAGGTTTTGCTAGGACTGTTCTCTGTTTGAAATATCAGAACCTAATACAGTGAGTCCTAAAACATGGAAACTAAATGCTTGAAAAACCTGACTTACATATAACTAAGTCTGAGAGGCCATTTCTTTGGATATTCCCTTTTCTCTGAAGTATGGCAATCTTGGAGTTAGCTTGACCACATTTTATTAACAAAGACTGAAAAAGTAGTGGGACAAGTGCTGAACCCCCGTGAACACCTATGGACAGTGACTGAAGGGAGAAAGAGTTTATCTTTCAATTAAACCAATTGGTTCCTATGGTCCAGGTGACCCAAATTCAAATAGTGCCTTGAATGATTGACAGCACTAGCAGTGGGATATGCTTGCTGCTGATGACTTAGCATGGTGGAGAAAAGGATTAGTCTTTCTGGTCTCAAGGCAGCCTACTTAAAGTAGGAAGGGGGTGCATGAGTGAGATGATTTAGGCAGTGATGACTGTCATGCTCCCTTCTCATGGTTTGGAACTTCCTTCCTACAAAAATCCTCAGACCATACAGATGAAGCTTGGTCTTTGAATCTCACCTCTCACCTCTCACTAGTTAGGGGAGTGGCTGTCTAAGAGGTCAAAAACAATAAGGTCATTCTCTCCCAGGAAAGGGAGGGGCCAGCTATACAATTCCAAGGGAAATCAGTCAATTCTCTTGGATTGTCAGGATGCATGCAGAAATGCAGGAAGAGGAGC
Source organism: Protopterus annectens (assembly GCF_019279795.1). NCBI lineage: Eukaryota > Metazoa > Chordata > Ceratodontiformes > Protopteridae > Protopterus > Protopterus annectens. Next base: position 1,381,820,282 of record NC_056728.1, on the reverse strand, counting down.
CTGGCTATCTTAGGGAATACAGACTAAGAGTTTGCTCTCTCTGTTGCGGGGGGGGGGGGGCACCTGCTGGGTCAAAAAAGGTTCAACTGGGGACAGCAACCTTAAATAAAGAGCCAAGAAAGGAATGAATGGATTCATGAAGATGGGGGCACAGATCCATAATAAAATAAATGTCCTTCCTTTCAGATGCCAAAACCAGCAGATTGAGCAATCAAACAATTCACATTCATCCAGCCTCTGAGGAAGGAAGTGGTGGCTGATGGCATCAAATGACTTGGAATGAGCCAGTAATACTGATTTGAAAACCTGTTAGATTGTATGCATAGATGATCAGAGGCATTTATCAAGGTTATATTATTCATATGCCCTGATCAAAAACCAGAGCAGGAACACAAAGAAAGCTTTTTATCCAATTTTTGAGGCATTTGATTATGCGTGCAATTATACATCACTGTGGACAAAGACAAGAAGAATGCAACTGGCTGGAAATTGTAAATGGTATCCTGTGATTCAGCTTTATACAGTGTGTCAGCTGTTACCTTTTTCCATGCATTAGGAACATGTCATTCAGTGATGGATTTATTAATGAGAATGGTTACTGGGTAAGCATTGTATCAGCACCTACCTTGTTTATATTCAGGAATAAGGAATTTAGCAACAGCCGACCAGGTTAACATTTATTTTAGAAACCTCCATCTGTTTCTTGCATAAAAAGATCTGAGCACAAGGGGTAGAACGTCTGTAGAAGAATTACCCGCCAGTTTTACTGTGTGTAAGATATAGCAGCCTTTGGTACAATATTTCCAAAGTTTTGCTAAACTCATCTACAACACCTGCAGAAAGGATAATCAAATAGCTGACTGGTCTTACCTGGACTAAATGAGTGGCTAATGCCCAGAGTGAATGTCGTTGGATTTCAGCATACATCTTTTGATAGTCATACATTAACACACACACACACACACACACATATAATACATCTGAACATATAACTATATATATATATATATATATATATATATATATATATATATATATAAATATGTATATATCTATAAAGCTATACACACACACACACACTCACACACATATATATATATATATATATATATATATATATATATATATATATATATATACATACACACACACACACACACACACACACACACACACACACACACACACACACACACACACACACACAGACAGTAAGAGAGAGAGAGGGCTGAATAGATATAATGCATATATCTGTATCTATCTACAGCTACCTATATATACACAATGTGTGTGTGTTTTTTCCAGAATAGAGCACAATTTTACTTCATTTCTTGCTTTCCTGAAAAGCCAAACAGGTATTGTTTGTACTGACATGCTTGCTTTCTGAACATACTCTTTTTGTGGTGCAACAAGATATCATAAGTAAGGTAAAGGTGAAAGGTTCAACTGCAGCATCAAGGTCAAGGCGGCACAGCAGTGCCCAGATGAATTCTTGTAAGACTGAGAAAAATGAGACTGAAATGGGTTGCTTTACTTGGGCAAAGATATATTTTTAGTCCTAGGACTTTACGATAACAACAAGCAGCAATAGTATACACACAGTGACCAAATATGTCAGGTATAATTACTCGCTCTTAACATCAAGTCAAGAATGATCATGATTTTTATTATTATTATTAGTTGTGGTAGTAGTTGCACCTTTATTGTTATTATTGCCATTGTCAAGGTTAACTGATTGGATAAGGCCAAACAACTCTATGAAAGGGTTTGAGAAATCATCTTGTGATAACTTCTAGTTCACACTGATATCCCCCATAACTATAAGTTCTCCTTTAATAAGCACTGGAGAGTGCATTTAGAAGCTGTGCATTAGCTGGGTCCATGGCACACCAAAGTGGAGCCATAATTATGACACAGATAACTTGGGACTGATTAATGGCTGAGGCAATGGAATTGCCAGCTGAGGAGGGATGAAAGAAAGCAGATGATGTTGGATAACCTGTTCCAGTGGATGGAAACTAATTAAGTCCTGCCACAGAGGCGTTACCCAGGAGAAGACCCCATGGCAGACCCCAGTACATCAGGACTTTGGAAATCAGCAGCTTAGTCTGGACAAGGAGTGGGTACACATCACTCCAGCATCATAGGTTCATTGGTTAGTACTAGGCTAACTGCCCTTGCAAACCATTTTAAGCCTAGCCAATTATCCCTTGTGAGACTCAAACCCTGCACCTTGTGTTTGTAAGGCAAACACCTTAGCCATTAGCCACCCCCCACAACTCTTCAAGGCTAGCAAATTCTTCTAAGGACATCAGCAGTGTAAGGTAGCTTATCATCACCTTACTGAGATACTATCTACTGTGTCTTTAAGGCAACATAATGATCAGTGGAAATTATGTGTAAACAAATACTGCCACAGATGCAGTATGGGACAATGTCCCCAGTCCCAAAAATATATCACCTCTGTGTCGCATAAGCTAGGGGAAGGGGAGAAAAGTGGTACTTTTATAGTCACCAATTCAAAGAATTCAAGCTGTGATGAGTTGTAGCTTAATATATCATTGGTTTCCTTGCCAGGAGTTCTCTGGGTTTGCTTACCTCTTTCTTTCTAGTCTCTCTGTCATCACTAAAAGTTCTAATTTGATACTCAGTGTACTCTCAGTGAATGGACAAATCAGGGTATAGTCTTTTCCCATCTGATTGCCCATCCTTTGCACTCTTTACCTAACGAATACCTCCACTTCTAGCATCCCTCGATGTTCTCTCTTGGGGGGAATTTCCTTTCCATTTTTTTTTCATGTTATCATACCAATTCATCTGTATTTATTCCCTCAAATGTTTTTATGTACATAGCCACCATTATAGTACATCAAAAACTTGTGTTATTGTTTAATCACCCTCTTGGAGTGTCCATCATTTTTTTTTTTTGTTTCTGTTCTCTAACTTCCATTAGTTTCCCTAATTAGGTTATGGCTTGTACTACTTCTCACATGTCTATCCTAAGGCAGAAAACAGTTGTACCTTCAACCAGTTTGGTGCATTTTTGACAGAATGCTTTGTCATAACTTGTGAGTCAGGTCATATCTCTATTTTAAGGATGCCGTCTTTTCCAAGTGCTAATGAGTAAGCATTTTCTAGCACTGCCACCTTCCTCATCCACTGGGGTGCTTTATCAATTAATTTCCACAGTTTATGTTCATAGGTGATCAGCCAACCAAGGACTGTACCTCAATGGTTTCTAGACTGACACCTCTCAAGACCCATTTAAATTCTGGATGCGTACCTCTCAATCTCTTAAAGTAAGAACTCTGGACAAAGCCATAAATAATGGGGGGGGCAAAGGTTCAAAAATATGGACAATTTTTAAATATCGCTCTTATAAACTTAGAAAGCTTTTAGAATAACAGGTTTTGCATTAGCATGAATTTTCTGAAAGGTATAAAGTCTGAATCTCAAACGTCTGTCATTATTTTCTGACTTCACTCCTCAATGATTTGTCAGAAAACCACAGTTTTATGAGAAACAGACCAAAATTAAAAGGCAAAAATCTGGACATTCTGTGAAACTCCATACATTTGAGAGGCATGTGTGGATGGTATACCAGACAGGTGCACCTATTATTCTCTTCTGTATTTAACATCGCAGTACTTCTTCCAGGTCCCGCACTGAAAGATAAACGTTAGCACTCTTTTTTTTCTGACTTTTGTTTTTGTCTGAATTCCATTTATCAGCTATGCTTGGTTGATGTATGTTTCCATCATCCATTTCCTTTCAACTATGGGGTGCATTTTCATGACTGTAGTTGGTTCATCCGATTCATTTTCAAGGCAGCCCTCATCCTTATGTGAAGTTGGGCAGTCACCATACCTCTCAACCTCTTAACAGCAAGACATCTGGACAAAGCCATAAGTAAAAGTGGGACAAAGGCCCCAAAATAGAGACATTTTTTAAATATTGCTCTTACAAATTCAGAAAGTTGATAGACTAACAGGTTTTGCATTCACATGAATTTTCTGAAGATTATGAAGTCTGAAACTCAAATATCTGTCATTATTTTTCTAACTTCAGTCTTTATTTGCCCCTAATGTGCTAGAAAATCACAATTTTATGAAAAAAGGACCAAACATATAATGCAGAAATTTGGACATTCTGTGAAAATCTATACAGTTGAGAGGTATGGTGCCAGTCACTATCCCAGTGTGCACAGCCAAATCCTGGGTGGCACACTAGAGCTTGACTCCTTGCTCTTGAAGGAGGGTTGTCTTTTGCTCTTTGCTATTAAAGTATTCTAGCAAGCAAAGAAATTAAAGTATTTATTTTACCTTTTCTTCCTTTTTCTGTAGTGCCATGTGGATTAATCTGTTATGTAACTGCTCTTGAGATTTTCTTTATTTTAGCTCTTGTACCTTTTGCCTGACATCATTTACTTTGTAATCTAAAATAGTAATGTTAAAAAAAAAAAAACATCCTTTTGCCTCAACATGCTTCTTAACGTTTTCTGTTTTGATCAGCTACTTTTAATTCTGCCAGGGCTTTAGATACCTGCTCACATCCCAAACTGACAGTAAACGTGTGATACCCTGATTGAGGGGTTCACATATTTAACAGTCTTGCCAATAACCAGTGCCTACACTGGCTGAACTATTTGTTGAACTATTAGTTAAAATACATGATCTTTGTATTCTGTCCTCATTACAAGTTGCCCTTTGCTTAGGTCCCAGACTAAACACTGAGGTTTATAGCATATTTACAACAGTCCCCTCTACATCCCCCACCCAAGAAGTGCATTATAGTAGTATAGGTTAAGGCCCTCACACAATGCAGAATCAAATTCTGAACAAGGAGTGGGTGCACACCACCCAAACATCATGTGTAGGAACACACTCTTGTTAGCACGTCAGCACTGTCAGTTGGCTTATCATTATCTTGCTGAGACATGACTCATCGTGGCTTTAAGGCAACAAAATGTTGTTCTTCTTTCAGCTTTTCCCGGTTAGGAGTCGCCACAGCGGACCTCCGGTCCGCTAATGATTGGCAGTAGATTTTTATGGTGCCGAGTTGCCAGCCCGATGCTCAACTTTCAACGAAGGCACGCCCATTCACGCATGTCTTTCGAATGCCACTCAACCGTGGGGAGGACATGCAAACTCCACACAGAAGATGTTCCAGTCGAGAATCGAACGGGAGAACCTCTTGCTGTGAGGTGACAACCCTACCGCTGCACCACCGCGGCTTCTTTAAGGCAACAACATGATAAGTATAAAATTAAAACACAACAGAAAAAAATCCCACCAAAAACAGAGATACAGTGTTGCAAGTTGGAACACACAAAATAACTCCCATGATAAACTGATAAAACAACATAACAGGACACAGAAACATGGACACCACTGTAAAATTATTGGCAACAAGCAATAAATAACTTACAATTACACACTGGAGATTAGTACTCAGTGTCTAAAAGAACACTAACATTTAAAACTTGACTGAGTTTGTAGCCACATGCGGCTATTTTTTGGATAAAGAGACATTAAGGGCAGTAAACCAATGGCTAAGACCCAGTGACACTTGATCCTGTGATGGTATTTATTGGGCAGTGTAACAAACATTTGATAACCTTCTTTCAAAGTGGATGTGAATGTAGTGATAATACTTGTGGACATGGGTAAGAATGACCTCCCATGCATTCAGATATAGGTATGGATCCTGAGTATTTTACAAATCCATATAGTCAGTGCCAAGGGGGCATTAGCTAGGCATGAATTCAAGGACTGAGAATAGAAAATATAACTCAACTAAATACCGGGTAATTGTTTGAAATTTTGGGACATGCTAGAGTGAGTCCCAAAACATGGAGACTGTATGGATAAAAAAGAAGACTTACATATACCGTGTATGAGATGGACACTTCCCAGAATATTTCATTTTCTTCGAGGTATGGTGATCTCACAGTTGGTATATATAAATGTTTGGGAGTATGGGGGACTTTCCTCTACAATCGGGGGGGGGTACAGGGTAGCTTGCCCCCCTGCAAGAAAGAAGTTTAAAGAAAAAGAGAGATGTTTGAGATTAGCCCTTTTCCTGGACTTTCAATTGTTTATTTCGGTCTCTCGGCACTACGCATTTCTAGAGGCAACATTTCAACAGGAAGGCGTATACCTTCCAAGTGTGATTATACAAGTGCAGGTTAAAAGCCATAGAGTAAAAGGGGATCAATGGGCCCAAGCCTGCATGGAGAGACGTGGCTGCAGCACAACTGTATGAAAATGCAGTTCGTAAATGGGCCTGGTCTTTACCAAGTTTATATTCTGCACTTTATCCTTCTAGGGGAGTGATCTGTTATGACCTTCTGGGATCAGAGAACAAGCTTGGCTCAAATGACTCTTTGTTCTGCAACTTGTTCCGCAGGTGACATTCTGGGAGTGGTTGGGGAACCCTCAGTTGTGATGTCCTGGTCGATTTTAAAACTCACTACAACGTTAAGTAAATGAGGTACACAGACAGACTGAGATAACTTTCCTTGTACAGAGTCAACAACACTCTGGTAAGAGGGGACTTAATCCAATATCTTTTAACTTGCTTGGTTTTATAGAAGACAGGAAAACGGCCCAGTCACTTATGTCTCTCAGATCTTCTGTCAAATGCAGCACACTGCTCTGCCTCATTATGCTGATAATCACAGCTCCTGGATTTTCTTGTTTACTACACCTCTACATGCTTTATCTGATTAACCTTATGCCTTTTACAGAACTTGCCATTAAGCTGGCGCACACATTATCTGCCATGTTTAAATTAGCATTTTTCCTTTTCACCAATTCTATCTCACAGGCTATTTATATTCCCTTTTGTTAATTTGCCTTGGGCTGTAACTTCTGAGACACTTCTACATCACTAAAAAAAACACAATGGGCAGCACAATATAGTCAGCAATTCAATTTATTTTGAACATAACCACATACAGACTGGTTTCGGCTACTAAGCCTACTAGTCATACCCTTTGGGAAAAACAAGGTAACCCCTAATTACCACATAGGTGGTAATCCATTAAACACGGAAGAAGTTATCAGGGACCTGGGGACCCAAGTTGACAGTAACCTCTCTTTTGACACTCACATTTCCAAAGTGGTTAGGAAGACCTTCTACATTGCCCACCTGATCATGAAGGGATTCACATCCAGATCAGGAGAGGTCATTGTACCCCTGTACTCTTCACTTATCAGACCAATGATTGAGTACAACGCCCCATTCGGAATGTACCTTACCCAACACCTGCAGCAGTTGGAAAGACCCCAAAAGTTCCTCACCAAAAGGATAAAGGGGCTCAAACATATGTCATACGATGCCCGACTGAAGAAACTCCAGCTCTATTCAGTCGCATACCGTCTGCTCAGAGGTGATCTGTGCCTGACATACAAGGCCATGTCCAACCCGGAATTAATGGACATGCTCCACCTCAAAAAATCCAAATCCACCAGAGCCACAAGAGCAAGAGACTTAAACCTCAACACGGATATAAATAGGACATGCTGGAGGGACAGATTCATCACCCAGAGACTCCCTACACTATGGAACAGAATCCCAGTCCATGTGAGGCAGAGCCCCTCACTGACTCTGTTCAAGAGAAATCTTGACGAGTGGATGGGAGAGCATAGGTTTACCCCGGGAATCATCTCTGTATCACTGCTGGACAGAGGCACAGCAAACTAATGGGTATAGTATTCTCATCCTAAGGGGTGGTGAAAGCCACACACACTCTGGCTAGGCTTATAAATGCCCTAGGGCAGATAGCCTAGTATGAACCTATGAACCTATGAACCTAAGCCTTCTTCAGTGCAATAAGCATCCATATCTCCACCCCCTATTTAAATACCAAGTAATTACATCCCATTGGCAAATTACAAATGCTCAATTGAGCCCTGGTGAAAAAAGTGCTCCCAATAAAATAATCCATTTTCTCCTTTTTGTCCAAAAAATTATGCCAACCTGATTTATCCTTATACTTAAACATAATCTTATCTATAATAACAAACCTAAATTGGGCTGTTATATGTTGTATAGTGTGTTTTTAAAGGGCATTAGACTGACAGGCACATCTAACATCACTTAAATGTTAGAAGATATGTAACTTAAATGGCTGTGAAGTCTGCCCTACATAAAAAGCCTGACAATTACATGTCACTAAATAAATGACCCAGTCCAAAGTACAATCCCCTTACACCTGAATATCAAATACCCACAAAGTATTGTGAGAAGTGAATGCTTGTGTGGTACCCACATACTTGCAAAAACTGCAGTGATGGCAGGGCTGATATATCTTCAACAATCCACCATGTAACGTGGCTTGTTGCATCCCAACATTATCATATGATGGCCTCTCATAGTGATTCAACCAACTACCAATAATCCTGCCCCTCCCTCTCCTATATGAAAAAAAGATGCTTCAAAGGAACACAGTCCCTTAAAGAATCTTCATAGGTCAGGATACCCCAATGTTTATTTACAGAATCAATCAAAACCGAAATGTTACTACCATTACTAGTAACAAACCTCAACTTGATATTCGCAGTTAACCTTTTACTTTGTATTTCAATAAATCTGCCTTAGCTAGATTTCTGGCATAGTTGCTAGATTCCATAATATCCTGATATCTGTATCCCCTATTATAAAACCTATCAATCAACTGTTGATTATGTAAAGAAAACACTTCATTAGGGGAATAAATTCTCTGAAGCCGCATAAACTGGGATTTGGGAACATTTTGGATATGTCCAGGATGACAACTATTAGCATGCAACAAAGTATTAACTCCAGGGTGTTTCCTATGTACCTGGCTCATTAAGGTGCCATCCTGTTGTACACGAACAGCAACATCTAAAAAAACAATCCATGTAGTATCAAAATGAACTGTAAAATGTATGCCTCATTTATTATCATTGAGGTAAGAAACAAATTCTCTTAAATAATCAGCTGCTGAATGCCACACCAACCAACAGTCATCAAGATATTGGCGCCAAATGTCCATAGATTCCAAATACAGGTTATGCATCGGGTCATAAATAAGCTGCTCCTCAATATAATCTATGAACAGGTCTGCATAAATGGGGGCAAGTGATGCCCCCATAGCTGTTCCCCTAAGTTGTAAATAGCACTCTTCCTGAAAATAGAACACATTTTTGGTTAATATGTGTTTTGTTAGACAAAGTAGGAATGTATTAAATCCCGGGCTGTATAGAAAGTACTCTATTCAACCAATATTCTAAAGCTAGCAGACCTGCCCAATGCAGAATATTAGTATACAAGGTAGACACATCCAGGGTGCACATATACCACCCTGGTTCCAACTATGTATCCTGAATAATATTTAAAACCCCCATAGTATTCTGTATTCTAGATCTCACATAGGCTAGTAATGGTTTCAAATATTGTATAATAAAAGCGGATAATGGTTCCATAAGAGACCCTCTACCCGATACTATGGGTCTACCCGGGGTTTGATGTAAAGTCTTATGGGTCTTGGGCAACATGTACAAATTTTGTTTCATTGGATCCTTAACCATAAGTTGTAATTTGGTTTCCTTATTGATGATGCCTTCTTCCCTGGCCAGTCCTAAAAATTGGTCCTTATCAGTTTTGAACACTGGTGTAGGGTCCAGATACATCCTCTAATAAGTGGATTGATCTAATAATTGTTTGTGTGCCTCTGCCACGTACATGGCCCAATCCCATACCACTACAGCTCCCCCTTTGTCCGCTGGACTAACAATCAATTGCTTAGTTTTACTAAGAGCTACCAATGCTTATTTCTATATAGAAGAAAGATTATTAGAAAAGATCTTTAAGTGGGCTCCAGAAGTAAAATATAAATCTCTCAACACCTGTTGTTGAAAAACCAAAACATTCTTATAAGGGGTGGTACAAATTTAGAGGGTTTGAATCAAAAAACCCTGAGATTCACTCTCTCTATTATTCAGCTGGTTATGACAAAACAACTTTTAAGTTTAATAATCTACAAAAAGAAATTACATCCTGGGCAAACACATCCTCAGAAACTAGATAACTAGGCACAAAACGAAGACCTTTATTTAATACATCTTTCTCAACTAAAGACAAAGTAGAAGAAGAAATGTTGAAAACATTATGTTCATCTATTGTGTTATCATCAGGTGTAAAAGTGTTTCTAAAGTTGGATTTATGTTTGTGATGTATGCATCCACCTCTCCTGTATCACCTAAAAAGAAAACTGTTGTTTCTCTTTTTGGCTATAGGTGAGGTAATAGGTGTCCGTAACTCTGTGCCTGTAGCAGAAGAGAAATCTGAAAGAGTAATAGTTCACTGTCTTTTCACTAGCGTGATTATTAGCTTGAATAAAAAGCTGCAAGAATGATATGAAATATAAAGGGTTAATTTAGGAATAGTATAAAATGCTGACAAACAGAAAGTAGTAAGTGTGCTGGCATAGCTTAATTAGATATTGGCATCCATGTAAAGGAGTATGTTATTGAGAAACAAAGTCTGTAAAAATAACTGCACAGATGGCAGCTGGAAGGACATCAACGAAGTAAAGAGATGTAACATCAAGCAAGATAAAGTTAGAGCATCAGGTTTCAGATAGTGCTAGAACACCACATTTCAGACAATGCAAGACTGAGTTTCCCTGGACCACCAAACCTGAAAAAGAATCAAGGACAAATCATAAATTAGAAGAACAAAGAAAAGTGTTAAACAAACGAAGATTGTAATACATCAGACTAAAAAAAAAATATCAGACTTTATGGCATGAATATGAGTGTGTGTAAACAAGCTTTGGGAATTTGTCACAGAGAACTGACAGCATCTGTGTTGCATGCTTGTAGATCTGAAAGGAAAATGTAATAGTAAATGCGTATTAACTGAAACAGTTTGTCTGTGTATTTGTTGTACTTAGTACAATACAGTAATAAGACTAGATGGTCACAATATATAGTTAAATATACTGTGGTATGCATGCATGTAAATGCAAATAACAGCAAGAAACCAACAGAAGGCAGTATATAATTCTTCAATGGCGAGCCACAGTTGGCGGACCGAATGGTTTCATATTGAGACAACTACAGCTTCTTTTTCATTTTATTCAGTTAGTACGTCCAGTTATAGTGCAAACATTTGCCTCCTTCTTATGCACAGTATCCAGCAGCAGAACAGTGCATCTCTGCAAGTTCCACAGGTCCTGTACATTCACACAGCTGAATCTGCCAGCTGTGTTTGACCACCTTTTGGGAGAATCAACGAGAGACTTTCTACATTTTCTCAATGGAAGATTTGGCCACCTTCCACACAGAAACTGGTAATTCTCTTTTTGTTTCTCATTCTACAGCATGGATGCCATAAGACAGAAAAGTATAAAATGCAAGACTACCTTTCAGGTAGACAGTAATAATAGTCCAGCACATGTATGGTCAGGATTTAAAGATTGGTATGAACAAAACAGTAGCACATGTAGTACTTTACTAGGTAAAGTTAATGTCAACTGGTATCTTAAACAGCAACATCATTGGTATGACAGTAAACGTTTATTGTGCAAATCATATGAAACTGCTTTCTGTGTGCAATGTCATAAAAGTAATGGTAAACAACCAGATGCATTATGTCCCATCACCAAATGTGTTAATTTTAGAGTGACAATATCAGTCAAGTCAGTTATTTACAGAATCTTCTGTATATCTTGCTAGACAAAAGTGGCATAAAACCACTGCACATTACTAAACAGATAAAAACAGAGATGAGGTTCATGGTGAACTGACAAAAATATTTAATAAACTTCTAAGACACAGTCAGAGTGAGTTCAAAAAGTTCAGGCAACATATGCAAACACTTTTTCAGAAGTGCATAAGAGCTTTAAAGTCAGCAGAACAGAATACTGACAAATATAAACTGGTTAGTAAAGAGTTAAAGCAACAGCAGTTAACTACGCTGATAGAAAATAATTTATGATGTACTATTCTACATTTAGAAAATGGTTAAGTGTACACAGCACAAACTTTCATTCAGTTAAAGCATGGTACTTAAATAGTGCTTTTAAAACCATTTCAAATAACAAAACAGTTATAGGCTATAACAATCAAATGAGAGTAGTTAAATGCAGTAAAGACGTGACATCACAAGACTGACATGCATGTATTTTCTTTTCATCTAAAGTGCAGCAAAAGTCAAATAACAGCAAATGTAAATCATGTAAATATATCAGTTTTAAGCATTGTTAGTTAAGCCAATATCTCTTTTGTTTCATACAATATTTTGTAATTGTATGATAGCATATAAAATAGCAAAGACTTCAGCAAAAACAGTATTCAAAAACAATATTATGCATAGTTAGGCAAGTTAATGTTTATTACCACTGCATTCTAATATCAAGGTGCAAGTATATTAACGAATGACTGAAGGTACGAGTAAGTGCTAAAGGAGTTAAGGGTTAAGCGTCTGCAATGCGCAGAAAGAAAAAAGTAAGTAATGTGAGCTTAAATCTTTCCAGGCTGGAACGGGTAGTTACAAGGAATGTTGCATAACATAAAATGTTACTGGTACTAAAATTTAAGGTCAAGGAAACAAGACTGGTTGCTAGGCCAAATGGCTTACGCTTTTCTAAAACATCATTGTTAAGTATTCACGTATAGCATTAAGCAAAAAGCACAAAAGTCTACAAAAAATCCTGTTTGGTAATTGCAATAACATGTCACAATTCTGCATACATGTCATTAAACTGTTTGCAAGTAAATACTATGAGTACAATCAGTACATGGACTATGGTATGCAGTTAAAATAAAGTATGCAGATCCCTTTACAAAAAGGGAGGGTACGAATAGCGAGTAGTAACAGTAAATGTCTTTTCAAAATGGGTAAAAGCAATTCCTACTACAACCTTACCAGTTTATGGAACAGCAAAAGCTTTATAAAAATATTTTCTGTTTTTAAAAATGGCCAAAAAATGATCAAATCAAAAAGCAAATGTGTAAGACTAAAGTGTCACAGTCTAGGTAACAGCTAAAAGGCAAGCATACATTTAATTCTCACAGCATAAAGCAAATAAACAATGCTGCAATAAAATGATGTATACTACAGGGGGAAGGGCATGTTTTCAATTTTACACTAGCTGTGCAAGCAGTACTGCAAAAGGGACTCAAATAAGGTTTAAAGTGGTAATACCAAAAATACATTTTAATGTTTCAAGTAATGTAATTAGCAGGCTTCAGTTTAATGCTAGGTTTGGAAATTGGACTGAGTGTACATTATAGACATGTATATACAAATGCAAAAACAATCTTTACAAGCAAGTGTATTCTGTACAGTATATAGTAAATGGTTTATCTATGTAAATAGAGTAACAAGTCAAAGCTTGACATTTGTGACATATATGTGTTTTTTTTTTTTCAAAAGTCATATTCAGCAATTGCAAAATACAACTCATAACTGGTAATGCTTGTTATCATTGTGTTGACTATATACAACTGTGTTAACTTGCTGTATTAAAAAAAAATAAAGGTTTTGTTTCCCAATGTGTTTCTAGTTAATAGCAATATAACTTGACTAAAAAGTACATACTAATATAGACAGTTTGGGATTTAAAATAAAACAGAGGCAATTTATACATTGATAGATTTAAAAATGTATAAATGCATGTGCTCATACATTTGCTAGTTAAATGCATATACACATCTGTTGCTATAATATATGTAGAAATAATATAGTTAGTTAAATACATGTATTTCTGTTTGCTAGCATACATATACACTGGTACAGCTTGAGACAAGCTGAATGTTCAGTGTCTGGAACATGCTTCAAGGACTATAGATAAAAATGCAGCTGCGAGACAAGGCACACTAGCATTCAACACAGACATCTGCAGTTCATTTGCATCATTCTGAACATCAAAACAGAGGGAATTACAACATTTCACAAATAAAATTTAGTTAAAAAATGCTACACAAAATAGAACACAAGACAGTTTCAGTTGTAAAAAGCATACAGCATGTACCTTTGGGAGGATAACATTTAACACAAATACAAAGGCATGGTTAGCTAAACAAGATCAGGCATATATAAAAGTAAAAAATAATTAAAGACTGACATAAACATTTCAATAAACAGCTCTATCTCTATTAAATACTGTACATTACCTCAAAAATGTAACAGTTCTGACAAGGGAAGACATCATACAAAAATGTCACAGTGTGTAGACAATAACACAAAATAAGAATAAAGTCAACAGGGGAAAAAAAGGGCATGACTTCTACCAATACTCTGTTTATTTGTATAAACAACACAGTAATACAAAAAAGGACCATGGGTTAAAATACAGGCCAGTACTTCATACAGATCAAATGGTAAAAATACCATCCACTTGTACAATGATATGACAACAATACCAAATTACATTTCCAAGTTTTAAAGATACCAAATGCAGATTTAAAGGAGCTTGGTATAAAAACTAATAAAACAGGATATCTCACAGATTGTACATTTACAAGCATAATGAAAACCTACTATTGTAAGTCATTACAAGTATCTTTAATAGACAGATTACAATTTAGTACTAATGTATCTAAATTTGTAAATTAAACAAAATGCTGTGTAAATGGACAATATTGCCTTCAAGTTTTAAAATGTTTGTTAAAGTGGCATCACAGTTTGCATGTGTAGCTTCAAATAACCCAGTGTTAATAGTAAAAAACAAAAACAGAAGCTGACACTGCCCGTAATTGGTGGGACACATTCAGAGGATGGTCATCATCTGAGACCAAATTGGTTAATACATCCTGTGTTGGTAGTTTTGGGGGGACATAATAATAATAACAGCTTAAAATTGTTTTATATGCTGCAGGTTGCAAAGAGTTGCAATAACTGAACAAGTCATGGTAAATACTGTAAATAGGATTGCTGACAAATCAAATGCAGTCTTTTCTTTAACTGAAGTGTAATCCATTCCTCCAAAAAAAAAAAATAAAATAATGGGGAACTGAAATCAATACTAGTAGTTCACTGTCTTTTCACTAGCATGATTATTAGCTTGAATAAAAAGCTGCAAGAATGATATGAAATATAAAGGGTTAATTTAGGAATAGTATAAAATGCAGAAAAATAGAAAGTAGTAAGTGTGCTGGCATAGCTTAATTAAATATTGGCATCCATGTAAAGGAGTATGTTATTGAGAAACAAAGTCTGTAAAAATAACTGCACAGATGGCGGCTGGAAGGACATCAATGAAGTAAAGAGATGCAACATCAAGCAAGATAAAGTTAGAACATCAAGTTTCAGATAGTGCTGGAACACCACGTTTCAGATAATGCAAGACTGAGTTTCCCTGGACCACCGAACTTGAAAAAGAATCAAGGACAAATCGTAAATTAGAAGAACAAAGAAACGTGTTATACAAACGAAGATTGTAATACATCAGACTAAAAGTAAAATATCAGACTTCTTTGGTATAAATATGAGTGTGTGTAAACAAGCTTTGGGAATTTGACATAGAAAGCTGACAGCATATGTGTTGCATGCTTGTAGATCCGAAAGGAAAATATAATAGTAAAGTCGTACTAACTGAAGCAGTTTGTCTCCGTGTATTTATTGTACTTAGTACAATACAGTAATAAGACTAGTTGGTCACAATAAATAGTTCAATATACTGTGGTATGCATGCATGTAAATGCAAGTAACAGCAAGAAACCAACAGAAGGCAGTATATAATTCTTCAGAATCCTCTCCAGGAGTACCAGATGTACCCAGAGTACCCCCACCCTTCTTGAGAATTGCATTTTCCTTTTTCATCTGACCTGAGGCTGAGGTAGTAGAAAACTTCACAGTTTTTTGAATAACAAATTGCTTACCATGTTGGTAGTCCCTGGAATCTCTCAAAAATTACTTGAGCATGCGCAATTTCAAGTCCCTCTCTATACCAATTAAATCCTGAGTTAACTGCACAAATTGTTCATTATATACAGGGTCATTCTCATATGTTTTTATTTTCTCACAAAGCTGACTAACCTGTGATACCAATTCAACCATTCTTCATTCATGAAAAGAATGAAGAACATTAAACAACATAGAAGCATCCTGCCATTCAGATAATAATTTCTCTTCCGGGGACTTAACATACAGTTGTAACCATATCTGTAAGCCCCTGGGTGAAAACGTGTTAGTACAATATGGTTTAAACAATTTCTGATGCCACACATTGGATCTAAGATCCTTCATGGCCACTGACAATTGTTCAAATACATCAGTACAGGAGCAAGTTGTTCCTCTAATATCTAAGTTGTTGGTATTCACAGATTATCAAAAACCCGGACATCCTCCTTATCCACTGCCAACCCCTGTAATAATTGAATGAGATCCATATTAATATCCCCAATATAAAAAATGCTAAACCAAATGGAATATCAAAGAGCAAATGAGCCCCTATAATCTAGTCTAACAAAGTGAGAATACTAATATATAATATGAACCCCACTCTAATTCTCAAAGCGCATGTGCATAAGAAAGATATAAATCCAAAAAATGAAACCAATATATACAGAACAATACAACAAATGACTCATTCAGCAATAATAATTAACAATAACAGCTGCTTGAAAGTAATCATGAACTTGCATAGAGGTAAATATGGACTGCGTCAAATAACTAATAAACTATAAAACTATACACTTCTACATCAGCCAGCCTGATTACAGTCCTGTCTCTTATTTGTTCATCTTTATCTCCTTTAAAATCACAATTTTCCTGCCAAATCATGTAATTGTTTCACAAATGATTCTACACACTCGTCCTTTACTTGTATGCATCTGTGAAAATACACTGTTAACAACTGCATTTTTTTGGCATAAAATGTTCATTGAGTTTTCTAATTACTTACTCATATAAGACTCTCTCACTGTGCAAATGCAAAAGAGCTACATATGGTCTTGATCTGTCAGCCCACAATATAAAAAGCATGCTTATCTGGATTTCTTCTGATTCCCTGTTGAATTTTGTTACTATATGAAATCATGTGAACATCTGTCTCCAGGCAGGTCAACAAAATGGTTTTATGAAGTCTAACACCTCTGATGGGTTAAACTTTGTCATGTCAGAAGGAATTCAGTATGTTAACAACAAACACTTTAACTCTAGTAATGCAAGTACTTTGCTAGATGATATAATGATTTTTGGTAACAGCAGTTAATTCTGAGCATTTATGGATCACTTTGTGTAATGTGGAGCTGTTTTGTAATCTATTCATTTTGTTCTCATTGAGAAGATCCTGGTTCGATACAATGTCAGATGGTGCTACGAAATACAGACTGCTTCTACTGAGGATCACAGAAATGTCAAGACTTAACATAAGTTTCAGTAAACAGGCAACTTTATTACAAAAAACATGGCAGCACTGCATACATAGTGTTAATACTTCACACTTCAGCATCTCATTTCCAAGTGCCCAACAGCTCAATACTCGCACTGCATTATTACACACATTCACAACTATATGTGTGTGTGTGTGTGTGTGTGTGTGTGTGCGTGGGTCTATTGCGTACGACTGAACCACCCTAATGAGGTCAAATATAAGACACCAATAAAATAAGTTTCATCATACACAATACCGTACACAAACAAAGCCAAAAACAATAATATCAAGACAGAAAAACTATTTCCTCTCCCAATATTAAAACTAAAACCCCCGAGACACTATCCTCAAATTTGTCTGAATAGTGGCAGTGTTACAGGAAAGTTTTAATAATATTAAGGTGTAAGGTTAGGGTTGGGGGAAGGGGAAGCATTAGGGTTAGGGTTAGCACCCATTATTAAAGTGGGTATGAGAGCTCCAATATATATATATATATATATATATATATATATATATACATATGTGTGTGTATGTGTTATTTTATCAAAGATTTTGAATGTTGAGTACCACTTCTCCAACATCCAAAATGCCAAAAAACAGCTTCTTTGTTGGGGGGGCACACTCCCCACACCACCTGCAATTTACATATAGTAACTCCGAGATAGCAGTGCAGTGAGACAAGGGCCAGGTCCCTGATCCTCACTGTACCACAATCACAGATTGCAGTTTTTCCATTTATTTTTATATCCAAACATTTCTGAAGTGAACATTTTGGCTTTGAGGTTTTGTCACTCGACATTTATGTTATTCACCCAGCGCCACACACACACACATATAAATATATATATATATATATATATATATATATATATATATGCATGTAAATACAGAATCCCTGGTATTTAACCATTTCTTGCTTTTTATTTAGGCAATGCCTCTGTCCTACCCATAAACATCACATATGTATATAAATACTAACTCTAATATCACATAAAAGCAGGAGGGAGAAAGTGAGGAAAATGAAACACTCACCTTCTTGCTGTTTGATGAATGCAGCTGTCAGTCTAAGGATGTTAACAAATGGTGATCAACTATCTAAAGATAAACAGTGCAGCTATCTGTATTTAGATATCTTTAGGGCAGTACTTTTTCTTTGAAGTTAGTTGCTTATGTTACAGCTAGATGACAGATTTTACAAAGTGGAAAGCAGTGCAAGCAATGTTTCGCCACCATGAGCATAGTGAGTCTAAGCACCATAATTGATGTATCACAGTGCTGTATGACCTCCTATAAGGGGGTATTCTCTTCAGAGTGGGTCTTCCTCCCCAGGATCTTTCCCAGTGGCTCCTTTACCATTCCTTAGTTGGTCCATTCATTCTGGGGGTATGGGAGCTGTTTTTTCTTCAACTAGGTGAGGGGTCTGTGGTCAATTCATTGCTGCCCAGGAACTCCAATCAGCTGTTCGCTCCTCAGTGAGAGTTGGGCAGTAGGGAGCAGGCCAGCTTGATGTTCAGGGGAAGTGGCCCAGTCTCTTCCCTTGGTAATGTTTTCATTCGCCCTTGGTGGTTCCTCAGAGCCTGCAGTTGCTAGAAGAAGAAGTGTGCCTCTACATTCCATTTCCCCTTGGCTA
Source organism: Protopterus annectens (assembly GCF_019279795.1). NCBI lineage: Eukaryota > Metazoa > Chordata > Ceratodontiformes > Protopteridae > Protopterus > Protopterus annectens. The sequence continues at coordinate 1,381,801,299 of NC_056728.1, read as the reverse complement.
CAATTGCACTGCGGTCGAATTGGATGAGCCAGTAAATAACTCCACTGAGCAGACACCAGCTAATCCCACTATTTACTTATCGACATTTGTTTACCAGGAAAGTCTGACTGTGTAGGAACCAATCTTTAGTGGAGGCCCAGGAACAAAAACTCCAAAGTATTTCAAAATATTTTAAGAATAATAATTATATAGTCATTAAAATAATACAAAAACAAATACAGTTTAAATAATTATACCAAATTAGACATACTATGAAACCATTGGTTAAGAAGAGATATATGTTATATGACAGCGATTTAACAGTAAGAGAAATTTTAGCCTGTTTACAGAGAAATTATAGATAAGTTAGTGTAACACAAACAGCAATTGCAATATGAAGTGAAAGCAAAGCAGGCTTGTGGTATATTTAGAGAGAATGTCAGAGGAGAGAAATTGATAGAAATAAAGAAGTGAGTGAAGAGGTATGAATAGGGATTTGTCCACATTTAGGGACACAGTTTATCTTGGTGTTGAACAAGAAAAGAGGCAGCTTTTAGCTTGTAAGTCTTTCAGAAGGGAGGCAGGACACTGACCAGATGGATAGAGATAAGGGGTTATAGGCCTTAGCAACATGGTACGGGTAGAAATAATGCCAAGCAGATTTGACAGGTTTGTGGACAGACAGGAATTTTTGTTCATTGGATTGTAATGACCAAATGGGAACATAGTTGTGTAGAATGTTATTTACTGCTAGACAAGCGGATGGATTTTGGATAGTTTTACAGGTGGTAAGAAACTGTGTATATGTTAGTTGATGGGGTAGTTCTAACCAATTTAGGCTATTTAGTGATATACAACTCTGTTATAGCATTGCTCAAGTTTTTATTTTTGTGAGGCCTGAAGGTTAGTAAGGATGGGAGCAGATAAGCAGTGGCAATATAACTTTAGTTGTGTCAGTGAGAAAGTTTTTGGATCTATAAAGCATCCCTATTTTTTTATGGGTTTTTCTTATGCAATTTTTATATGCACTAGTAATTTACTATGAGACGTGACTTCAGTGGTTCTGTTTGGTTGTATCATCAAGAGAGAGGACTTTAAATTTTGTTTCTCATGAGATAGGGATTTGGTGAAAAACTAGTATTTTTTTTTTTATTGTTGAGTATGAGTTTTGAGTTACAAAGCCATGTTTCAGTTGCTATTAAAGCTTTTTGAGTATTTTTTTTGGGGCTGTGCCTCATTGTCAGATGTGCAAATAAGTATGTAGTCATCTGCATACTGTATTAGGGATGCCTATTGTGTGGATGTGTGAAGGCTGTTGATGAGAATGTTAAAGAAAAGGGGACCAAGAACAGAGCCTTGTGGTACACTGGTGGTGACTGGGTGGTATGCAATGCAGACAAGATGGAGTGACATTCTACTGATTGATACTGTTGGATAGGTAGCTTTTGAACCATAGAAGGATGGGTTGAGACAGACCTAATGAGGACTTTCGAAATAGAATTTTGCTGTGACAAACTATGCTGAACACTTTAGATAAGTCTAAAAATAAGGGAGGAGACTATTTTGTCATTACCTCTAGCTTTAATGACAGTATCTATATATGTGAAAAGTGCAATGTTAGTACTCTGGGAAGGACTGAAGCCATGTGTGTGGGGGACAGGAGTTCTTCCTGCAGGAGGTAGTTTAGCAATTGTTTTTGAATGCATTTTTCAAATATTTTGGAGAGGGGGATATGAGTCCTATACGTCTAAAGTGCGTAATGTCTGTTGAATTTCCTCCTTTGTGCAGATGGATAATGTGTGACTTTTTCCAGTCAGGAATGTGGGATTCCTCGACTGATCTACTTATAAGGATTGAGGCAGGGTAGACAATGCTACTGGCTGCTGTTTTAAGGTATTCACTTGAAAGGTTATCAGCTGAAGTAGAACAAGGTTTGAGTTTGTTTAAGAGCAGTTTTATTTAGGATGTGGGCACAGATTTGAAGGTAAAAGTGGATGTGGTGATACATGGCTGCTGGACAGGGTTAAGATTAGATGTTAAAGAATCTTTGGTTACAGATACTATACTATCTTATGAAATAAGACTTGACTTGTATTGCAGTTTTGAGTCATGAATTATTGGGAGCGGGCTAGGGTTGAATTTAAGGCTAGGATGCAAGATTTCTTTAATAACTGCTAAGAATTTTTAGGGTTGTATTTACTATTATTCTGAAAGTTATTGCCTTCATTAATTTGCTTTTTCTTATGATTGTGAAGAATTCTGACGTTTTCAAGATATCGTGTTGTTTATATTTTTCCATTCTTTCTATGCTTTGTCTCTGTCTTGCATTAGCATTCTACTCATATTGGAAAGCCACATTGCATTATTTGTTTTTAGTCGTTCCTTGTAAGAGGTACAAGGCTATTTAGGATATTCAGGAAAATTGTATTGAATTCTTTTATAGCATCATCTAAAGGAAAGACTTTTAGGAAGTTCCAGTTAATAGATGATTGGTTAGTAAAGAACATTTCTTGGTTAAACTTGGAAAGGTTGTGTGTTGTTTTATAAATATGTTGTTTAAGTGGATGCAAGAGATGTCTTGATGTACAGACTGGAAGATGATCACTGAGACCGTCAGAAATTGTAATTGTAATTGAGGTGGTGCGTCTGCTAGGGTCTAATACTAGGATCCAGTCTAATAGGGAATTTGATGCCTTGCTATAATGTGTAGGAGTATTAATTAGTTGTGTGAAACCAAATAAGTTCATAGAAAATGTAGGTGAGTTAAAGTTTTTGTCCAACCAGCTGACATTCACATTATACCTCCCAACTGTACCGAATTACTCAGTTTTTACTGAGTTTTGGGGTCCAAACAATGGGGTGCCATGATTCCCAAGGGACACCCCTTCCTTTCAGATTTTTTTTCTAGTTGTATTTCTTTTTTAAGTATTTTTTTCACTTTTTGAGCTGAAGTCATTAAGTGCACAATGACGTCAGCTCGGTCGGGGTTACCAGCCTGTCGGAATTGAGCTCAATGGCTTACGTGCACACATTTATGCATTTCTGGCTAGGCTACCAGCCTGTCAGAATAGATATCAGCTTACTGGCTTGTTCAAATACGAGCGGGAACCTTCGGCTTGCTGGCTTATTCAGATGTGAGCGGGAACCTTCTCGCTGCAAATGAAATGATCTCTGGCTGCAATGAAATGATCTCTGCATGTGATTATCTTCTGGCTACAATGATCTCTCCTGCATGCGATTATTGTCTGGCTGCAGTGCAAAGGTGCACTTGCGAGTGGGTAGGGAGACATCTTGTATGCATTTTTGAGCAGCAGCATGAACGGAAAGGGAAATATCTTGTGTTCTACCTTTGAGCAGCATGAACGGAAAGGACTTTGTGTGTGTGTGTGTGTGTGTGTGTGTGTGTGTGTGTGTCGCCAGAGATCTTTTACTGCTCTGAAAACCAACCCTTTGCCCTAATGTACTATTAACTTGTCGTTTTTTTTAACTTTTTAACTCTATACCCAACCTATTCTCATTCTGTCACCACCAATGCAATCCACAAATGCAAAAAGTAAATAAAATCCAGATTGTGAACTGGTTGTCTTTCTGTGAGGCTCACTTTTGTTCCCTCGTTTGCCTTCTTCTCAAAACATAATCCACTTGTATGCCAAAAAGGAAGTGTACAGCCGGCGAGTCACTATTTTGCATGCTTTCCTAAACTCCGTTTTACCCTTCATGCATTTGTCGCCTCTCACCACCCTCTGTACAAACAGTTTACCACTACAGATTACAATTTTCTAAAACCACCTATCCCATACTTCACACTAATAAAGTACTTGGGAGGAGACTTTATGCAATACAGTAGACAAACGCTCAGAGATAATTAATGTCATCAGTTTTGTATCGCTTTAAAGGGTCATCTCGGGATACAGCTGTTTTGCACTTAAATTTTGAAATATGTGGTTCCCTACATTTCACTTCGAATGACACAGCCACTCAGAATAACAAGCACCAAATTTCAGAGCAGATTGCTGTTTAACGGTTACACTGCTTTCATTGGAATAATAATGTACTTTAATCAGACGCTACTAGCGCTTTTTTCTTTAATGTATGCTTTCACTGTAAAACTTTTTCAAAACATACCAAGTCTTGCCCCTTCTCCTATAGCGATAAAAATATTCCTGCAAAGAAGGAAATGTATATAACCAGATCCTACAGACTTCCTTAAGCAACCTCTTATTTGAACTGTCAGAGTGGGCCTCTTGAACGGCTGCAGATTCAACATAAACACAAGCTAAAGTACTTTACCCTTCGTGTTTTCTCTCTTTTTGACTGTTTCATATTTTCTGTGATACAGAAGGGACATGGCAGAAGAGACTGTACAACGAAACTTGAGAGATGTTGTTATTCCAAAAGAGAATATGAAATTTGAGCAGTTACTTAGAGTGGATAGTAACCCGTTATTAAGATTGTCTTGTGCTGAATTAGCTAACAATGCTGATTCATCCAGTAGACACATGATTAATATACAAGCTATGCAACTGAAAAGGAAATTGGAGAATATTATGACTAAATTACGGAATATACAGTGGCAGAGGAAACATATGGAGGTATGTATATGCTTCAAAGTTATTCCCAGGGGTTTACGTATACTAAAAATGCCCACTTTTGGTTCTTCCCAGCCACAGTTGTTAATGAAATGGCAGAAACTTAATATTAAGATGAGCTTCATGTATATTAAATTGCTAATAGAGCAATACATGATTATTGAAAAAGAGCTCAGCGACGAAGCGGTCAAAATTGAATATGACCTACATCAGTCATTAACTAGTGGACAAGCTGATGATTTTATGCTTGAACTGATCACGATGTTATCAGCACCTGACAACAGACTGTTATTACAATAGAGAAAGAAGCTGGAAAGAGATTATTTAGACTTTACAAATGGTAACGTCTTTTCCTGGCCAAGAGAAATTATCCGTAGTGGAGATTCAGTCCAGCCTTCGACTTCCCTCCAATCAGTGATCCAACCTCAGTTTGAACTACACCCCATACCTGAGATGGCACCAGATGCTGCTGAGTTCAACACAGAAGATACAACTACTTTTAACACTGCTGCTCAGCTTGCGAGCAGCCAAACAGAAGCATTAGTTTCCACAGGAGTTACCCTGATGTTAGAAGGAAGGAGAAGCCATCTGGAGTAGCCAGTTCGTCACCAGTTGGCAAATTATCCAACTTCCATTTTCTCTTCCATTTTACCCTTCAAGATAGCCAGTCGATTGACGTGGAGTCCTCAAGGGGGGAAAAAACGAAAGAACATGGAAGAACCACACAAGTTCCAAAGAAAGACATTGAGGCATGTGAACAGGACCTGATAGTAAACTTGTCACAGTATGTATTAAATAATTTTGAGAAATCAGTATTAAATAAAGGTTTATCCTTTATACCTTACAACAGTGTAGATGTAACTGAATTAATTGTAAATTTAAAATGTTTTTTAAGGAATGTGGCTTTGCAATTGCAGTTTGGTAACCACACAGATGGACACAGTGTAATGTTTAGGAAACCTTCTATGTATACACCAGCACTGCATCCTTTACTTGAAAGTTTTGAAAGGGCATGCGAGAGTAACCTACTGAAATTATTTGAAATAAATAAAAATAATGTTAAACCTGAATATTATAATTTAAATAGTAATGACATACAAGCATTAAGGAAGTTACAGAACAATGATGGCATTGTGATTAGACCAGCCGATATAGGTGGTGCCATTGTTGTGCTTCATTTTGATTACTACCATAATAGCATGAATGAAATGTTATCTGATTTGAATACATATCAGTCTCTGACTGGTATGACTTAGACAAAATAATTAAAAATGTCCATAGTCAGTTATATGACATGTTAATGTGCAATATGTGTGATGTTAAGTTGTATAATTATTTCTCTGTTGATAAACCACTAGTTCCTACCTTCAGAGGTCTTCCTAAGATCAATAAAACTTTGGTTAACCCCCAGTTTAGACCTATTGTATCTAGTCAAGGTTGGATGACGGAGTCAATGTCCATATATGTAGAGAAGTTATTAAAACCTATAGTAGAGTCAACTGTGTCTATTATCAGAGATACGCAGCAATTTTTAGAAATGTTAGCCTACTATAACGACTCTGAATTGAGTAAAGCCATTGATTTTATGGTTACTTTGGATGTTAACTCATTATTTACAGGTATCCCCAATGATGTAGGGGTAGAGTATTTAAAACTATTTTTGATACAGAAGGGGATTAGTAGGGATCAGATAGTTAGATGTGCAATCTTGATGGATTTGATTTTATCTAACAATGTGTTTAGTTATGATGAAAAGTATTACTTACATGTCAAAGGGTAGCTATGGGGACTCCATGCGCCAATTCATATGCAAACTTAGTTTTGGAATATTGGGAGTCCACCTACGTCCTTGAACATTTACACTTCTCTGAACATATAATATTTTATAAACGCTTCGTGGATGATATTTTTCTTTTATGGAAAGGACCCCTAGATATACTTCAGGAATTTATACAGTATATTAATGGGACTACATCATTCCTACGCTTCACTGAAAAATATTCAACTCATGAAATTGAATTCTTAGATGTATGGATTGAGAAAGGTAATGGTGGAATAACAACAGAGGTATATAAGAAACCATGCAGGAGAAATGCTCTCCTACATAGGAATAGTATGCACCCCCCACACATACATAAGAATACAGTTAAAAGTCAGATTTTGAGAACATCACGGCTAACTAGTAAAGATCAAACTTTTGAAACAGCTTAAGATGTAGTTAAGAAGGAATTCATTAATAGGGGATACCATAGTAGGGATTTATTACCAATAAATGAATCAATAAGAACAACCATTGGGAAACCATCAGCAAAGATAGATCAGATAGATATGTAAACAGAACATCAAATTGTATAACTAGAGTAGTGGCCCCATATACTAATAATAATAAAAAGGAAAAGGGTAACAGATATTATCAGGAAACATTGGAATGTGTTATGCTTAGATGAGAAGATCAAGGAAATAGTTGGAGAAGTTCCCCAGATGAGCTACAAAAATACCAAATCCTTAAAAAGATTCTTATGTTATGAAGGTAGGAAAAGTGATAATATACGTTCCATGAGAAAAGGAACACTAGCATGTCGTACTTGTAATCAATGTACTTATATGTTGAATGATAACAGTTTCATATACCCAGATACAGAGAACACATATAATTTTCATCATTATACAGATTGTAAGTCGAGAAATTTAGTGTACTTAGCTATGTGTCAGAAATGTGTTTTTATGTAGGGAAAACAAATAGGACCCTCAGTGAGAGGGTCAGAGAACATATATATGCCATCAATAGGGAAGATGACACAAATGCACTACCTAAACATGTTTTAAGTAATGACAGTACACATACTTTTAAGCTTCTTTTACTGCAACTAATATATCCTACTATCAGGTTAGGAATGTTAGGAATTTTACAGAGAAACAAGAAGGAAAATGGATAATTAAACTGCAAGCTGATAAGGGACACGGACTGAATGAGAAGGTTTCTTTGAAACCTTTCCTGAAGGACCACTCCTTGAAACATTAGTTTAGTTCTATAATTATTCTATTCTCAAATTATTCCCCTTTTTAAATATGGATCTTTTATCCAAGAACTTTTTTATATGAGATTTTTATACATTTCTTTATATATATATATCTACATACTTTTTATCATAGATACACATATAAGCATGTGATTGCACACACATACAATGTATTTTTTGTATGTCTAAATGTTAATGTATATAATTCATGTTTTCTTACATCTTGATAGTTTGGAATATGAGGCTAAAATGAAATGTTTCTTTAAATCTGCAACATGCTTTTTATTGGCTGTTTCAAATAGAGTAAGGGTATTTAAGTGAATTTTTGAATGTAGAATGTAAAGTCTGATGAAGCGTTAGTAATAACGTGAAAGCGCTTACTTTGGATGTTATTTTGGATGTTACTACAATAAAAGCTTTTTATCCAGTCGGCTTCGATTGTCATGTTGTACCACCACTCTATTTTTTAGATAAACACAAGCTAAAGTACATAACAAAAGCTGAATCCTGTGTGACCTGGTGGGTAGAGGTACTCAAACTCAAACCCTGCTGATTTGCACTTAAGTTTTGAAATATGTGGTTCCCTACATTTCACTTTGAATGACACAGCCACTCAGAATCACAAGCACCAAATCTCAGAGCAGATCGCTGTTTAACGGGTGCACTACTTTCATAGGAATAATAATGTACTTTAATCAGATGCTACTAGCACTTTTTTTCTTTAATGTATGCTTTCACTGTAAAACCTTTTCAAAACATACCAAGTCTTGCCCCATCTCCTATAGTGATAAAAATATTCTTGCAAATAAAGAAATGTGTATACCCAGATCCTACAGACTTTCCTAAGCAACCTCTTATTTGGTCTGTGAGAGAGGGCCTCTTGAACGGCTGCAGATTCAACATAAACACAAGCTAAAGTACATAAAGGCTCAATCCTGTGTGTGTGACCTGGTGGCTAGAGGTACTCAGACTCCAACCTTGTACCTTGGGTGCAAGGTAAAAAAAGCCTAAAGTCCCTAGCCACCACCACTTGTGAATTTATGCCTCATATTTTTGATCTGTTCCTCATAAAATCTTTTTGTGGCTAATCACTGAAGGATTGAATTCACTAAATAATGACAGGCATTTGAATTTCAGACTTCATATTCTTCAGAAAATAAATGATAACACAAAACCTTTTATTCTAGCAATTTTCTAAGTTTATAAGATTAGTATTTGAAATTTGTCCCTATTTTGGGGCTGTATTCCCCCATTATTGACTTTGTGCAGGTTTTTTGTACTAAGAGGTTGAGAGCTATATTGAGAAGTGAGAACTGAATTCACTAAATGATAAGTATTTAAGTTTCAGTCTTTTTATCTTTCTGGAAACTGCTGATTTGGCATAGTGGAATGTTGCTCTGACTGTAATGCACAAGATCCTGGGTTCAAGACTTAGCAGTGAAATGCATGGTGGTAACACAACATTTTATTCTAGCAACTTTCCAAAATTATACAAGCAATGTTTAAAATTTGTCCTTGGTTTTTGGCCTTTTGCCCCCCCCCCCCAAAAAAAAAATGCGAGAAGCTGTGCAAGATGTCTATGGCTTACAACTATTGTCACTCCATGTATACATTGTGTTGGTGTGGAAGTAGACTTTTATGATGGAAATGTTCTGAATTGGACAGTTTTGTCATTACTGGTTCATGCATTTTTTTCAGTGCTTACTGAAAAAATGTTCAAAAAATAAATTTAAAATACGCTCTAACTAGTGTGCTGCTTTATTATACAAGGAATGTAATTTAATAAAGTCAGGAAGGTGTATCAAAGAACACATATGATTTCAAAACAGCCCAAAGGTAATCTTTATCCACCACTGGCCAGATGCATTTTCTTTGGATGTGGTGTGGGTTTCAATGCTGTTTCAATGAATGTGAGTTTCAAGGGCAGACAATTTTTAATGCCAAGTCTATTTTCATTGTGAGACAGTATTGCTTTGTTTAGCAGATATCAATTAGTGTTTGTGCATTGTGGTGTAAAGTGTAAAAATAAAATCCAAATAATCATTGTAGAAGTAAAGCAGTATGCACACATTAGTGTTTATGGTAAATGGGGCAAAATAGACAGGGAATGGGACATTGGAATGGCTGCAGGGGGACTCTGGTGCCATATTTTGGTTGTCTGTTCTTCAGTTTGCATTTGAAAGTTGGTATCCCACAATTCCATTGGAATGGGTGGGGTTACGTAATTATGTTTGCAAATTATATGTTAATCAGCATACAGATTTGTACCTATTTTTTATGGGACTTGGCCAGATTTTTGATGTTTCCAGGTTGAGAGGTATGATTCATATCACCTAGTAGTAGTATTTCTCGTGGCATTGTTATGGATATCCAATGTAGGATATCTTCCAAAATAGTTGTGTTGTCACCAGGAGGGATGTAAAGAAATTAAATACATATTTTTTATAGCTGTTTAATTTTAGGAAAGTTATAAGACACTCTGCTGAATTGAATTTTGATATTGGTTTGCTGTAGGGGGAAATGTGGTAGTTTTTGGGAAATATTAAAGCAATGCCACCACTTTTCCTCTTTATATTGTCATTACAGATGATATTATAGCTGGGAGGTATAATTCCAGAGTTTTTATGCTGGATATAAGTTTTCAGTTACAGCAAGAATATCAAGCTTATGTTGGGTAATCCAGGTATGCAGTTCAGCAATTTTATTTCTTGTACTTCTAACATTTATGGCAGCAAACATTAGATTACTGGTTGAGGGATGACCATTGCAGGATTAGAGCAGTCTGTGGAAGAGAATGGTCATGTTCATTGTGATAGGTGGGGTCAAGATTAGGGTGGATGTCTACTCCTAGAAGGATTTTAGTAAATTGGGGAATTACTGATAATTGTTTTTGGAGAGTATTTTTCCACCTAATTTTGTTTTGGTTGGAGCTATTCAGTCTATATTTGGAGTAAAGATGAGGGGTGTCATTAAATAGGTTTGGTGCTATGTGTGGAGAGTGTAGGGAGGAACTATAAATAGGTGTTTGGGACAGAGCTGGATATATGTTGAGTGCTATTACAGAGTTATGGTAGGATGGCACAGTAGCAGGAGAAGAATAGAGGAAAAGCTGCATAGCAGCATGACTAAGCAAAGGTATCTGTATGTTATAGTTAGCAGGTAGTGGAGACATATGTATCAAGAAGGAAAAAGACGTAGCAGGATAGAAGGACATTAGATGTCACTAGAATGGCAAATTAGAGCTGCCTCCTTCCCCATTGGATGGGAGAGCCAGTAGTGGCCACTCCTTCCCGGCCAGCTCCTACAGGTCCCTGAGCCACTAATCAAGCTTGGGTCACCTACGATATAGCCAGGATTTTATCCATCACTGCCATGCAGCTGGCTTTCTCTGGAAGCCTTAATCACATATCATCATAGTCAGTGGAAAAGCATGTGATATAATGACTGTTACAGTATTTGTATAGTATATATGATCAGAAAGCTAAATATTATACTAAACTATGAACAATGCACAGGATCTGCCACTGACAAAAGTTAAAAATGAAACTCTTCTGCCTTGTTTCTTCAAAGAGTAAACAAGTATTTTATCAGCAAGTGTGAAATTTTCTCCCTCTTTCATTAGGTCACCTCAGTTTTGCATGTTTTTCCAAATGCCTTCTCAGCCTCAAATGTTCAGAAACAGTATTGTTTGCTAACTCAATGAACATTCATAATGTGACTTTGTCACTTAATTTCCTAAACAGCATAGATAAATTTCAGTTTAACTCCAAATCTGCATAAAATGGTGTCTCTTGAGTTCTAGTTTATTTATTTTATTTTTTAACAAGGTAGGTAGACAGGTCCAAACACCTTTTTCATCCACAACCTGTGCCAAGGCATCCCGCAAGGTCAACATGTCATTTGATACAGCTAAAAATATATAATATACAGATAATGAGCTACAGTTTATAATGCCATTGTAGAACCTTAGGTAATCATATTAAAGTGCACAAACAATATAGTTTATAATGATAAGGTAAGCAATCCCATTTGTAAATGGAGTTGCACAAAACTACAGATATTTCAACAAGGATGGTGGTAAACTACTATAAAATACATCAGCATTTAAAGTTATAAATGTTGACATTTTTTTCTGAAAGGTTGAGAAGTGCACTGGACTAGAATTCAGACAGAAAATAATACAAGTATGTATGTGTTCATAGTTGGCTCCAAAAGTGTAAAAGTATATGTATGATTGAGGAAAGGTGTGATCCTAAAGTGCCAGCTAAAACGTACTAGTTGGGGTCTACATGAGGAGTGGTACAGAACATTATGGGGCATCTTTATAGTTGTACCAATAAGGGAAGCACTTAGAGAAGTAGAGTGTGATTCAACTTCTTCAATTCGGTCTCCAGAGCCGTGGACAAGGGTAAGGCAGTCCACACAGCCTATCTGGACCTCGCCATGGCCTTCGACACTATCCCCCACTATGGAATCATAGATAAACTTATTAAGCTGGGCATAAATCCCTACATCACTTGATGGGTTGCCAACTGGCTAACCCAGACTGTAAAAGTAGCCGACTCCAAATCCAGCTCCAGACAAGTGACAAGTGGAGTACCTCAGGGTTCAGTCCTGGGACCACTCTTGTTTGGCATCTACTTCTCTGAAGTATAGGCCAATACTAAGGGACTCTGGCTAACAAAGTTTGCAGATGACTGCAAACTGGGAGCCATTATTGAATCCCCAAATGATGTGGATATTCTAGAAAAGGGCCTTACAGAAACAGATGCCTGGTGCCAGAGCCATGGGCTCAAGCTTAATGCCAAGAAATGTATAGTTATCCACTTTGGAAAAAAACATGTACCCATGAACTACCACATAGGTGGCAGAACACTAAACATTGAAAGTGTGATGACAGACTTAGGGACACAAGTGGACAGCAGGCTCACTTTCGATAACCACATCGCCACAACAGTCACGAAATCCTTCTATGTGGCACACCTCATCACTAAGGGCTTTTCATCCAGAAAAAAAGAGGTCATTGTCCCACTGTACTCATCCCTCATTAGACCCATTATAGAGTATAATGCCCCATTTGGTATGTACCTCACAAGACATCTGCAATAGCTGGAAAGGCCACAGAAATACCTCACTAAAAGAATTACAGGCCTAAAGCAGATGCCATATGCTGACCGTCTAAAAAATCTCCAGCTATACTCTGTGGCATATCGTCTACTCAGAGGCGATCTCTGCTTAACATACAAGGTCATGTCAAACCCTGAGCTGTTGGACATACTCCACTTAAAGAAATCCCAATCCCTCAGAGCCACACGCTCCAGGGATCTAAACCTTATCATCACAATGAACAAAACATGCTGGAGGGATAGGTTCCTGACCCAGAGACTCCCCATACTCTGGAATAGACTGCCCATACATGTCAAGCAGAGCACCTCATTGGCCCTCTTCTAAAGGAACCTTGATGACTGGATGGGAGATAGGAAATTCACCCCGGGGATCATGTCAGTCGCCCTGCTAGACAGGGGCCCAGAGAAGTAAATATTGTGGGAAGAAATTTCTAGGGAATTGTTATGGCTAGGCTTGCATAGGCCTTAGGGCCGATAGCCTAGTACCAACCTATGAACCTATGAATAGGCAGACCACCCTCCATAGGTAGCCCTCCCCCACTACATACATACCCAACCTCACTACAGGTAGACATACCTCTCAACTGCACAGATTTTCACAGAATATCCAGATTTTTGCCTCATATTTTTGGTCTGATCCTCATAAAAATTGTGTTTTTTTTTTTGACAAGTTACTGGGATGATCGAAGGATTAAAGTCACTAAATAATGACATGCATTTGAGTTTCAGACTTCATATCCTTCAGAAAAATGCATACTAACATAAATCCTGTTATTCTAGCAACTTTCTAAGTTTATAAGAGCAAAATTTAAAATGTGTCCCTATTTATGGGCCTTTGCCCCCCCATTATGGCAGGCTTTGTCCAGATTTTTTGCAGTGAGAGGTTAAGAAGTATGCAGGCAGTCCATCCTTACTACGTGCAGTCCTCATGGAGTCTATAACAGACTAAGTACAAAGAGATGGCTGCTTGTCTGTCCAAACAACTGACTGTCCTGAGGCCATTGTTTTTCTTTTTTTGTTAAGAATCTCTAAAGTCTCTCAATTTAAGGGATATATTTAGTAGAATACATGCCAAAAGAGGCATTATATTTAATCATAGGTTTGATAAGAACTGAGTAAAGCAGATTTAAGTTATTAAGAACTATAGGAGATACCTTAGCACATTAAAGGAGCCATATAGAAAGCATCCTTTGGGAACTACTGCAGAGATATGCTAGTCAAATGATGAGGAATTATCAACAGGGGTGCCTAGATTTTTTATGCTAATGTCTGACTGGAGAGGTATATCACATGCATAGCATGATGAGGAAATGTTTTGTTTGCCAAAATGAGCAATACTACTTTTTTTACATTTACAATTAATTGTCTAGTGGTAAACTGACCACAAGCCAATGTTTTCGACAATGAGCAAGTGGACAATGGGAGGAATTGTGCTCCCACACAGTATTACTACAGGCTATAATCCATAGTTGCTCATGATTATCACAGACACCAATTATGCCCATAGCAAGGGTTCTTAGGCTTTATGCCACAGAAGGGAATGTCAGATCAACACCAGGCAAGCCAAAGACATAAGTGGAGTTCCAGGGCACATAGGGCATTTGCCAGGAAAGGACCTACCATGTACATTTCTGGACTTGGCATCTCCTATCTAGACATACTATGTGAAAAAACACTTCTGGCTGTCAGAGGCATTGAATAAAAAAATATTAAGACCTCTTTAGGACAACTGTCCAGAGACTCAGAAAGGAACTACTTTACTATACATAACGTCTTCAGTAATGGTCAAATTGCCCAAGACAAACAGACCTGAATAACAATGTAATAAAAACATGTTTAAGTTGCAGAATGACCACTTTTTAATGCCCAGTAATTTACTGTGCTTCTTCTCATATAATGTGACAGATGAAAAAACTGCCTACACAACATGGGTCAGATTGCTTACCAAGATCTGACAATTCACAAACAGAGCTTCTGACAGAGCCCGTGTGAGTAACTATTTATGTAACCTTGCAAGATGCACTAAAGCTGAAAGGTATCATAAAGCAGCTGGTCCAAGAAGAGTGATGCAGCACTGATATCTGGCTGGGGTGGCATTTGTTCAGCTATTTGACGTAAAGCTGTACATTTTTTCTCATTTTACTGTACAACAAACAATGTAAGAAAACATATGACATTCTATGTAGATATACAGATCAGCTACAACAGCAGAACTGTTGAGTTACCTGAGCACTTACTACACCCAAGTGCTTTAATGAGTTACATATTTCACTTACAATTCTGAGCCAAGGCTGCCTGCCTTTTGAATTATCTTCACTTCCGTCTTTTTTACTCACATATTTTGCCTTTGAGGGAGCTAAACATAAAGAGCTTGCATTGAAGTTAAAGCTGCTTACATTCAGTGTTCACAGTTTTGTGACTCTTACAGGTTCATAGGGAGTTACTAGATTACTAGCCTAAGAGCCATTTAAGCCTAGTCAAGCTTACCCCAAATTTACCAAAATATGTGTCAGTACCCCAAGGAACTTTACAGTATTGATATGAGCTTACACATACCAAGCTTTGATTGGTCATTTTAGGTTGTGTTCAGAAGCAACTAAGTGCAAGGTTTTCTGAATTCCATTGTTAAAATTAGGATCGGCAAGAAATAAAACATTAAGTATTCCTCTATGAGTTCATGTCACAATTAGGCAAAAAGTCATAACCACCTATACTTTACTGCTCAAGCAAAGCACCCTCAGCAAAATTCAGATTTTGTACAGCAAAGTGAAGAAGTGTCCCACCCCCCCCCCCCACAAACTTTTTTTTAAAAGTTATAATATTGTGAGTCTTCAAACTGATAGGCTATAAGTAAAGTCTAAATTCACATTTCTTGCTCTCTTATTGTTACAAGAATTCATGCAGAGCTGTAGTTGTCTCATCTATCACCTGCACTGTTCTCTGATCTGGCAGCTGCTGTCTTAAGTCCAGGTCTGTCCTCTCAATCTTCTTCTGCCTTCCACAAATTTGCAAAAAACAGGTCCTGTCATTTTGTTTTTTAAAACAGCAAGTGTTTAATGCCAGTACAGAAATTAATTCCTGTACTGCACTACAGGGCAGCATCTCCCAATTGTGCACCCTAACATCTTGCACCCAGGGTGGCTGCCCCCTTGGCCCCACCCTAGCTACAGTTCTTAGTGAGTAAGTGCATGTGTGTGTGTGTGTGTGTGTGTGTGTGTGTGTGTGTGTGTGTGTGTGTGTGTGTGTGTGTATGCTCGCATGTGTGTGTGTGTGTGTGTGTGTGTGTGTGTGTGTGTGTGTATGCTCGCATGTGTGTGTGTGTGTGTGTGTGTGTGTGTGTGTGTGTGTGTGTGTATGTGTATGTTTGCATGTGTGTGCACACAAGCATCTGTGGGTGTGGCTGACTGTGTGTGTGTGTGTGTGTGTGTGTGTGTGTGTCTCTGTACGTGTGTGTGCATGCATGCTCTCTTCAGGACTAAAGCAGCAGATACTGCATGGAACAATTTTACTCATAGTGATCCCTCACAGTTCAGTAGCAGCCAAGTTCCCCAGATAAGGAAATTAGCAAATCTCTACCTGTGTAGGAGCCATTATTAGACCTTAAAACCTAAGCTGTTTTAAGTCTAGGATGAGCAGTACTGACGTGTGTATGCTGGCAGACATCTTACAATATCTATTGAACATGATTGCATTTCTGGAAATGAATATGGGTCAGCATGAAGGCCAAACTGAATACTGAAGCTAATATATTCAGTATATGCTATGTAAAACCTTGTATCCCAGAGCATCTCAGGACACTGAGTCCCCAGAGAGACTTGGATGCTCCATTCTGTTAAAGACCATTGAGATGTTGGAGTCAAGTCTAGCTCATCATGAGTTCAACAGAATTCTTTCTTTTCCTAAGTAGCATTTGTAAGTGAAGACTAAGCCCTATTAATGGATGGCATCCCACAGATGTAGATAGACCTTGATGGAGAGGAATTTAAGATGGTTGTTCAAATGCATTTACACTGAAAGTACTTTTTTTCACTTCTGTTATTGGTGCTCACTCACTGTGTACCATCAACCACTTCCTGATGCCCCACCCTAATTTCCAAAGCAATATAGAAATGGGAGAGAAACGTTTGGGTATGGAGCCATTCTGGCAGTACAAGATACTTTTCATTTGGTGCCACTGTGACAGTAGACGAGTTTTCTGCTTTTGAATGCCATTAATCCCATCTCCTATGCAAGGAATCAATGCAGTTTGTGTGCAGGTAATACCATTCCCCAGCATCAGCAGAAGATGCTGCCTAACCTTTCTCCATATTTTTTGTCTGGCCAAGTTACAGTCCCCAGACTCCACCACAGGAGATGACCGATCAGGACGATCAGCAGGTCATATTCAGATCAGGGTGCAACACAGCTGACCTGATGTCTGCAGTGAGACAGATAGATGAGAAGAAGCGAGAAATGAGCAAGGAGTCCAACTGGCCATTCCTAGACTTGGAGAAAACATGTGACAAGGTCCCAAGAAAGCTGATTTGGGCAGTCCTGTGGTGGTTCAAAGTCCCCAAAACATTGGTAGAATTATAGCAGGGTATATACAAGGACCCAATGACTCAAGTACAAACAGTATTCGGTCTCACAGAAGGGTTCTCAAGACCACTGGGTGTGCACCAGGGTTCAGCTCTGAAACCACTGTTGTTCATACTGGTGAATAATTATATTAGCAAACAGGTTAGGGGACAGATCACCAACGTTGCTATATGCAGACAATGTGACATTATAGGCAGATTTTGAGTACGAACTCCAGCAAAGCATAGGGGAATGGAATGTAAAACTGAAGGCGCATGGGATGAAACTAAGTACAGATAAGACAGTTGTAATGGCAGAAAATGGGGGAAAGCTAAAGAAGCTGCGAATCAAGATGAGAGGGAAAATAAAGGAACCGGTTAATACCTTCAAATATCTGGGAGGGGTGGTTGAGGAGAAGGGAAGTCTGAATGAGGAGATACAAGCTAGAATCAGAAGGGCTACAGCCAACTGGCACAGAGTGTTAGAGGTTGTGTGTGACAGAAGAATGGTATAGAAGTTGAAAAATAAAGTGTACAACATAGTGGTGAGACCAGTACTACTGTATGGTAGAGAACTGTGCAATGAAGGTAGAGCAGCTGAGGAAGCTAGAGGTGATGGAGAAGAAGTGCCTGACACGGGTGGAAGGATGCACACTGTGGGATGGATGAAGAAATGAAGACATTAGAACAGACATCACAGTAGCTCCAATTGCAGAGATGGTCGAAGAGAAAGGATTACTATGGTTCAGGCACATGTGCAGAAAAGCAGAGGACAATCTGGGGAGGATGATATGGGGCAGACAGAAAGAAGGCAAGAGGAAATGAGGGCATCCATCAAAGGGGTGGATAGATTGTGTAAGTGAAGACCTGCAACAGTCAGGCCTGAGTGTTGAAGAAGGTAGAAGGAAGGAAGAGCCTCTCTCATCCCCCCCACCCCCGGGTCTACCTGCTGCAAGCAGAGCAGTGTTTCTGCTCTTCTTCTATCTACTTCCTTCTCTACTGAGCAAAGTGATGGGTTGTGAACTGACAAATTAAGTTGTAATATCGCCCTTCAGCCTGCTCCTTACCTCCTGAGCACAGTGATGGGTTGTGAACTGACAAATTAAGTTGTAATATCGCCCTTCAGCCTGCTCCTTACCTACTGAGCACAGTGATGGGTTGTGAACTGACAAATTAAGTTGTAATATCGCCGTTCAGCCTGCTCCTTACCTCCTGAGCACAGTGATGGGTTGTGAACTGACAAATTAAGTTGTAATATCGCCCTTCAGCCTGCTCCTTACCTCCTGAGCACAGTGATGGGTTGTGAACTGACAAATTAAGTTGTAATATCACCCTTCAGCCTGCTCCTTACCTCCTGAGCACAGTGATGGGTTGTGAACTGACAAATTAAGTTGTAATATCGCCCTTCAGCCTGCTCCTTACTTCCTGAGCACAGTGATGGGTTGTAAACTGACAAATTAAGTTGTAATATCGCCCTTCAGCCTGCTCCTTACTTCCTGAGCACAGTGATGGGTTGTGAACTGACAAATTAAGTTGTAATATCGCCCTTCAGCCTGCTCCTTACCTCCTGAGTACAGTGATGGGTTGTGAACTGACAAATTAAGTTGTAATATCACCCTTCAGCCTGCTCCTTACCTCCTGAGCACAGTGATGGGTTGTGAACTGACAAATTAAGTTGTAATATCGCCCTTCAGCCTGCTCCTTACTTCCTGAGCACAGTGATGGGTTGTGAACTGACAAATTAAGTTGTAATATCGCCCTTCAGCCTGCTCCTTACCTCCTGAGCACAGTGATGGGTTGTGAACTGACAAATTAAGTTGTAATATCGCCCTTCAGCCTGCTCCTTACCTCCTGAGCACAGTGATGGGTTGTGAACTGACAAATTAAGTTGTAATATCGCCCTTCAGCCTGCTCCTTACTTCCTGAGCACAGTGATGGGTTGTAAACTGACAAATTAAGTTGTAATATCGCCCTTCAGCCTGCTCCTTACTTCCTGAGCACAGTGATGGGTTGTGAACTGACAAATTAAGTTGTAATATCGCCCTTCAGCCTGCTCCTTACCTCCTGAGTACAGTGATGGGTTGTGAACTGACAAATTAAGTTGTAATATCTCCCTTCAGCCTGCTCCTTACCTCCTGAGCACAGTGATGGGTTGTGAACTGACAAATTAAGTTGTAATATCGCCCTTCAGCCTGCTCCTTACCTCCTGAGCACAGTGATGGGTTGTGAACTGACAAATTAAGTTGTAATATCGCCCTTCAGCCTGCTCCTTACCTCCTGAGCACAGTGATGGGTTGTGAACTGACAAATTAAGTTGTAATATCGCCCTTCAGCCTGCTCCTTACCTCCTGAGCACAGTGATGGGTTGTGGACTGACAAATTAAGTTGTATCGCCCTTCAGCCTGCTCCTTACCTCCTGAGCACAGTGATGGGTTGTGAACTGACAAATTAAGTTGTAATATCGCCCTTTAGCCTGCTCCTTACCTACTGAGCACAGTGATGGGTTGTGAACTGACAAATTAAGTTGTAATATCGCCCTTCAGCCTGCTCCTCACCTCCTGAGCACAGTGATGGGTTGTAAACTGACAAATTAAGTTGTAATATCGCCCTTCAGCCTGTTCCTTACCTAATGTAGAAAAAAAGGATAACAAAAAATTCATGACTGCTGCTGGCACGAAGCCCCTTTTGAGATTAATGCTTGGAAGTATCAGTTGTTTTTTATTTGTGTCTTTGATTCACTGTGCCTTTTGAAAAATGTTCACAGTCATAGTTCCACAGTAGAAAGTCGATACTTAAATCAGTGTGTTTTTACTTGTAATTCTTCTTTTTAAGCAGCGTAATGAAAATGGAGTTGTACATCAGTTAGTTTCACTGACTCATAGTACATAGCTCTCTGATTCAGTTCAGGGCTAAGATGTAATCTCTGCAGTTCACTTGTCATCCCTCTATGTATGTCATTAATGACAGAAATATCTTGAACTTGGTTTCCAAGGACAGAAAGCAGACTTCCAGTCATGTTTACTGTGACTTCTAAGGCACATTTAAGATAAGCGGCTTACATCTCAGACCATTAAGACCCCAGTGTAACTAATCAACCAACAAAATAACTTACCATCAGTTACTGGAACACGTAGAGGGCATGACCTATTACTAGCTGGTGATTTGTAGTCAAACAAAACAGTCTTAGTTTTCCAGTGTTTAAGAGTTAGTTGTTAATTAGATAACTACTTCCTTACTAGTACACAGGCTTTACATAGCAGAGGAGCTACCTCTGCGGCATTCTTAGGTGATGATAGTATAAGCACGAAAGGAAGTGTCTGGGTTTTTAAGAGAGCCTTTAAACCACTAAGTGTTAAATAAAATACAGTCTATGCCTGTTCTTTTCTCATGATGTAAGGGTTGCTCCATCAGATCATAGTTTGTATAAAGTTACTAAATGTAACACTTGTTAGCAAAACCTGTACACAGGTGTGAGAATCACAAAACTGGGTTAAAGAGTAATACTTATATAGGACCCCATGCCACTAAAACTCATGTTGCTGCTCTTGATTTTAAGTTCAAGGTAAAAGATTATATGGAAGATCAGTTGTTTAAACAATTTTGTGACTGCACTTATGTGGCTATTGCCAGGAGTTAAGAAATGACTCCCTAGTGAAATGTTGGCATTCATAATGCCAAGTGGCAACACACTGAAAAAAAGTAGTGAAATGTAGAAGAAAATGTCGCTCTTCTTCTTTAAACATTTTTTTATAGTGGAAAACAAGCCCCCTAAAACCTATACATAAATTTACTCCAAGATCACCATATCGCTGAGACAATGGAATATTTTGAGAAATGGCCATCTCGGACATAGTATATGCAAGTCTATATTTTCTGCCATTCAGTCTCTGTATTAACCGACTCATTAAAGTAGGTCCTGGAATTTTAAATGGTTACTGCTAAGAAGTACATAATCAGACCCATGTTTAAGGATAGTAGAAATAAAACAGATGTTTCTTGCTTCAGGAGTCAGACACTCTAACAAGGATCTGTAAACCAGCTTATAGTTTAGAATTACAAGACCCTTGGTTACCAGTTAGTTGAGACTAAGTGGGGGCCATGTTCCTTATTGACTATTGTGCAGTAAGTTTGCAAAGCAATCTGCAGATGTTACTGGAAGACACTGTTGTTGTTCACCCAGCCATTTTACAGTAACCTGCTTAATCCAGGACAGTGTCTCTAGGACCCACAAAGCATTTCTTGCAACTAGTGAGTGCAAGGCACTGAAGCTTGTTATGGAGCAGTGCACTGGTCTGTCGCAAATTGCACTCAAGTCACACGCTGCATACACAGCTGTGGGTAGTTTGGAAGACTGCTGCTGCTGTTGTCGCAATAAAGCTCTGGGATGAAATACTCAGTCTACAGTTATGTCTCTTCACCTTGTGCAAACAAGTTCCATTGATATGTAAATGTGGGAGGATGGTTATCAGCTCCATCACAAACTGTTAGATAAGACATTAACCTACAAAGCAATGATGGCTGTCTCTGCATATATTTAAGTGGCACGATGATCTACGGAATGGAAGGGAAGAGACCCATTGGCTTCAGAGTGGAGTTAGGACAGACTACAATTTAGAACAATGTCAATATTTCAAACACAGCAATAAAGCATGCTATCAAACAGCTAAGGAAACGCAAGTGAGCTGCAAACAAATGAATAGATAAGAAGTGTCTTAGGCAATCTTAAGGTCATCACATTTTCCTTAGTTGACATAGATGTATCACAAGGCTTTGAAGAAGACCTTTATTGAAGAGGGTCTTCTGAATTTTGGATGAAAACTGGGCTGCAAGGATCAATTTTCCTTGAATCATAAATATGTTGTCTAGTGAAAATACAAGCAGACTCCCCTTTCCCTCCAAAAATAAAAAAAATACTTAAGATTACCTGCATGTTATCTCTTGCTTAATAACGGCATTTTTTCCTGTGGTGGCTAAGTTGAATTATTGCTAGATTACTTAGCCAGCAAATCTCATATTGATCTGTGTGACTAATTTCCACAGTGGCAAGAAGAGAAAACATTTTCTTATAGGTACATAGGCAAATACACGATTAGCTGCCCTTGAGGGCCATTTTAAGCCTAGCCAATGTCCTTTTTTGTGCTCAAAATAACCTATCCCATTTGGTTATAGATTGGACTTCTCCATCACATGGTTGATAATTATAAAGTACCCCTAATGAGAACAAATGGGATCATACCACAGATGACTTGAGGGGACCAATTTATGGGATAAAGTATTCAGGAGCTATTTCTATCCATTTGTAGTACAGGGGGCAGTCCTGGGGTAAATTTACTGTTTCCAATCCACAGATCTAAGTTGCACTTGAAAATAAGTAAGGATGAACTTTGTTTTAAGTGGATAGTGAGTCCGTTCTACAGCAGCAACATCCTCTGCAAGATATACCTGTCCCTCTAAACTATTCTTTTAATATTGCAGAAGAGGTTTAGATCATTAGACCGAGTATTTCTGATGCCATTTGACTTGTTGTAGTGTAGTAACTCCATCGGTAATGGTTTGGAAGATGCCTTGTATGCCAGATATAGGCCACTTCTTAGCAGTCTCTAGGATACTGAGCAAATTGACAGGGCTTTGAGTCAGTCTATGTAGAACATGTTGTTTAGGCTTTGCATCCTTTTAGTACGGTACTTTTGTGGGCATTCCAGTTGCTGCATATGTCTTGACAGATACATGCCAAAGGGAGCATTATATTCAATAACTGGCCTAATGACGGCTGAGTAAAGGGAGACAATGACATCCCTAGATCTAGACACAATACATTTGTTTATAAACTGTGCAATATAAAAGGACATTCTTACAACAGATACATGTTGGTAAAAAGTTAGGTCACTGTCCACATACGTTCTCATACCCTGTACAAATGGGTAAATTTTTAGGGGCATATTGCCAATATATTGCCAATATATATTGTCAATTATAGTTTCAGTTTAAATATAGGTGAATACTAAAAGCTAAAAATGAAAAAGAAGGATGAATGCTCGCACTGTTTGAAGAAAAGTATCATCATAAAATGCTGTTTCTCTAGTGCAGATTTCACTTCATACATTTAACAGTATGACACAAATGACATATTTGCATGAGACCACTGAGGCACTGATATGGATGACAGATGGAACCGTAACATAATGGAAATTTATTAGGGTATCTGTTTTTGATATGCTATCTGATGAGTGGGTGCTTCACCTTCTGAATGAGATAACCTTGAAAAGGAGGATAATATGAGAAGTGATGGCACTGTCAGTATAAGTGACAATAGTGATAAAGTAGATGAGTAAAATTCTCTAGTCTGATTGATTGCTGCCTTTTATATTGTAAGTGTTCTTTAGATATGTCCAGAAGGGCATCAGTCCGAGAAAATATCAGCATTATTCCATTCATTGACAGTCATCACAAATGTGTCTGTTAATTTAACAATAACTAATTGTTTACCGTAGGTCCTTCAATAAAATGACCTTGAAAAAAATATCAGGAGCATGTAAATGGTTCCTTGAATAGCAGCTGTTTCCATACACACATAAACACATTAGAGGGATAAAAACTGACTAGTACTTAAATATTCTTCCTACTTTGTACTTTCATCAAATAAATCTCTATTCTATTTAACATGTTAAGTACCTATGTAAGGATGCAGCCTTTATTGTCACATTTAAGTAAATTATACCAGAAGAACTAACAAGAGTTTCAGATTAATGCATTCACTGTCCATTACGCCCTGACAACATTCTATATTGTTAAAATGAATAAAAGCGATATAATGCAATAAGGATCAGTTCTATACCTTATAGTCAGAAGAATTAAGAGGCACTGAGTATTTATTTTAACAAATGGATTCACATTGTTCAAATACATTTCTGAAGTATTTAAAAAATCGTATAAATGGCATCTTCGACCTGTTCAGGTGAAATAACACACACACACACACACACACACACACACACACACACACACAGTCCACACATAATGTGCTTTTTACAAATAATGCCATTCTCCATTAAAAGGAAAGGATGTTTTATCCTACATCAGTTCAAGAACACGTATTCAAATGCCTTGTTCTGACATCTTAAAGTTATAAAGTATAATCCTTCCTTAAGTAAGACACTTGAGGAATGTGTATCAAACACATCTGATACATACTATGGGACAGAAGGAACTTGACCAGTACCCTTTCAGCATACTGCTTATTCCAGCTGTGCATCTCATATGTTTGATCCCTACTCTGTGCATTTTCTGATATGGCTTCGGCTCAATGTTTTACTCAAGACACAGTTGTGGCAATTAGCATGGACAACTAATGTTATGGGATATTCACAAGCTGCTTCCTGTAGTGTGGGATTTGATTCTCCCAGCAGCCAACTGCATACTGTATTACTCTAGGGCAAATGACTTATTCAGGCAGTGTACCCAGACCGTGTCTGAAAAATGTCTTTGTGGATCACTGCTCTACTTCTACTGAACAACGCAAGCAGGCAAATAAACAAATGACACAACCCTTACTGCTCGGTCCTACTATCCCACACCTTCCCTCAGATTTGTCTAAATGAAGCTGTCAAAGTTTATTAATAAATATATGCTGCATGAACTGTGCCATTATGCATATCATTAGCATCAGTGCTATTGTTGTTATAACATATGGAACTGCTTGGTAACTAAACTGAAAAGGTCCCGTTCTTCCACAGGATACATAGGCTAGGCAGTTGTGTGCACGTCTGGTCTTGTGTCATACTATGAGGAAAATGCTGTTTTGAAAGTCCTGATGTATAAAGCCTTGGTGGAATCCCTCACCTCTTGTCCTCACATCCCAAGTAGCAAATACAGGTATTCTATTTTTGCAACACAATTCCAGTCTAGAAATGTCTCAGAAATATAATACATGGCTTGACTTTGCTAATTAGGATATGAAGAGTGGAGTAATGGTTTGCACAAAGGCATAACAGAGGCTTGGATTTATTCCACATGTACTGCTTTCTTTGTTTTAAAATCTGCAGTTAAGTGTTATTTGAGAAATACTGCTATCATCTATGAAATTCAATTACAGCAAACTTAACAGTCTACTTACTATAAGTAAAACATTCTTCATTTAAAATAATTTGAGTATGGAAAGATGTGCTCCATTAGGGTGCAACTGCATTAACATTTTGGAAATCTTTTTTTAAGTACTCTTTAGGAAACTGTACCACTCTTGCCAATAACTTTTCAGAAAAAAAAATGGTTGATAAGAATGCATTCTTAATTGCTAAGCATGACATATTTTACGGGAGAGGTATGAGTATGAACCGGAAGTGTAGATGTATGCATTCACTGTGCTACTCAGTAGTGCCTCATACCTTCACTGTGGTCCAGTGCTATGGTCTTCTCAATTTCTTCATAACTACGTGGCATAAATTGCTGAACAGGCTGTGTGCTTACAGTCCTCAGTAGGTGAACTATGTCCATTCGATTAATTTTAGTAAAACACTGCATCAGGGTGGCATCTGTTGATGAAAACATTACTAGTTTACAGGATGCTTCTTCATTGCAGGGAACATATAACTTAGTGAATGTTACGCTATTTTTGGATTAAGTCAGAACTGTAAAACTACATCTCAACACAATCAACACAAATCTAAAAAAAAAGTCTATGCTTGAATTATGCAGAGTAAATTCATCTAATCAGTTTCAATAAGGTAATCATAAAAAGCAACTAAACTTCTTGAAACAATATTAACATCAGTGACATATCTGGCTGAACCTGGTGTCATAAACCTGGACAGAACTTTTGTCTTACATGTGGAAGAATTAAATTACTGATGAAGACCTACATGCTCTCAGCACAAGAAATCTGAACAAAGCCTGACATAATGGGGGGGACAAAGGCCCAAAATAGGGACACTTTTTTAAAATATTTCTCTTATAAACTTAAAAAGTTGCTAGAATAATATGATTTGTGTTAGAATATGTTTCCTGAAAGATACGAAGTCTGAAACTCAAATGTATATCATTATTTAGTGACTTTAATGCTTAGATCATCCCAGTGATTTGTCAAAAAACACAATTTTTATGAAGAACAGACCAAAAATATGAGGCAAAAGTCTGGACATTTGAGAGGTATGCAGCTGTATGGTACAGTATTGCTCTTGTGTACATATCTGAGAGCATGCCACACTCATAAGGCTTTCTGTTGGCATAACAGAAATTTCTTGAGTGGTCAGTGTTTCCTGCCATGCTATGAAAATTTAAACTCGTTTCTTTGGAATCCTGCAGAGGTTTTTACAAGTATCTAAATGAGTGACTTGATGTACAAAGACCTCAGATGAAACTGATGGAGATACAGGAACAAGACTGCCTGAAGGAGTAGGTTAGTTTGTAAGGCATCCTGATAGGATGCAGTACATAATATGAAGGGATGCAAAAACAAGAATTCAGGCACTGACACCTGTTACAATGCAAATACTGATGGAATCTTGAAAATTATAAAAATCCAAATTTAAGCTGCAAGAGCTTTCTTATTTTAATCTATTTCAAAGAAACTCAGTCCTTCAAACTTGTTATGGTTGTTTAAATAGACATTGCAGGATACGGACAGTGCCATAATGACTGGTCTCAATTTGGTGGAAAAATCCAAAAATAAGTAAAGTTAAGGCATATAAATTGCAATAAGAGCTACAGCAGAAATAATCATTAAGAGACTTAAAGGTTCAAAAGTAAAACTACATTGACTCAATAGGCCACATGGACCTATTTTGTCCAACAGGGCCCTGTACAAGGCTTTGGCATGGTCATTATGCCTTACACAACGTACATTTGCCTGAGAGACATTTAAGAAAAGTGCAAGGCATTTTCTCACTTGCAGTCTTGCTTCTGCGGTTGTTATTAGTCACGTTACTGATGCGGAGTAGATTTGCTGTCATGTACTGTAGTAGCAGTTAGTCTAGTTTTACACAACAGTGACAAGTGCTCACTGCTCATGCTCCAACAGTAGTAATTTAGTGCTGCTGCTACTGAAAGTGAAACATGGTTTTATGTCCCAAAATGAGGTTGGATAACCATCTGGTTTTGTAAATAATTCCAGTTACTATTGCGAAAGATAAGACTGGGTTTAATTTGTAGAATGACAGTGGTACTGTGTTTTCTTTTGTTTCTCTTACTGATATGGAATGTATTATTGGTTGCTAATGAATGCAATTAGGAAAAATAAAAGTGGAACAGTCAGCCCCAGCCAGTATGAAAACAAATACTACTAATCACAAAAATTGAATGCATACAGTGCATTGAGGTAGCGTCTGATCATCAAGACTTGTGATATAATGTTATCAGTTCAATGTTACAGCAGAGAAACAGTTGCAGATGGGTCAAAATCATCCCAATCAAGTGAAACAGAAAGGTCTTTGGCTAACTAAGTTCACAGATGACTACAAACTAAGAGCCATAATCGAAACTCCTAATTATGTGGACAGCCTACAAAAGGGCCTCACTGAGACAGATACCTGGTGTCAAAGCCATGGCCTCAAGCTCAATGCCAAAAAGTGTCATCCCCTTTGGTAAAAACTCTGTACCCACGAACTACCACATAGGTGGTAGTTTACTTAACACCAAAAGTGTGATGAGACCTTGGGACACAGGTGGACAGTAGTCTCTCCTTTGATAATAACATCGCCAAAGTGGTCAGGAAATCCTTCTATGTGGCACACCTCATCACAAAAGGTTTTTCATCCAGAAAAAAAGAGGTCATTGTTCCCCTCTACTCATCACTCATTAGACCCATTATAGAGTGCAACGCCCCTTTTGGTATGTACCTCACAAGACATCTACAGCAACTGGAAAGGCCGCAGAAATACATCACAAAGAGGATTACTGACCTCAAACAGATGCCCTATGCAGACCATCTCAGAAAACTCCAGCTTTACTCCGTCGCATATCGCCTACTCAGAGGCAATCTCTGCCTAAAATATAAAGCTATTTCAAACCCAGAGCTGTTGGACATGCTCCACTTAAGAAATCGCAATCCCTCCGAGCTACATGCTCTAGGGACCTAAACCTTGTCACCACAATAAACAGAACATGCTGGAGGGATAGATTCCTGTCCCAGAGACTTCCCATACTATGGAACAGACTACCTATCTATGTCGAACAGAGCTCCTCATTAGCACTCTTCAAGAAAAATCTTGATGATTGGATTGGGAAATAGGAAATTCACCCCAGGGATCACTTCTGTGGCTCTGCTTGACAGGGGCACAGGAAAATAATTTTCTAGGGTGGCGAAAGCCAGGGTACCTTTTTGGCTAGGCTTATATAGGCCCTAGGGCCAATAGCCTAGTACCTAACTATGAACCTATGAACCTATGAAACATGACGTGTGCATTCAGTGGATGGAAACACAGGTGGATAGAAAAATAATTCCACTTAGCTAAAAGAGGGAAAAAAGTAACCTAAGCAGTTTGACCATAACCATAACCGTAAGGGTATAGCAGTGATACAGTTTTAGCATCACATAAAAAATGGCAAGAAGGACAGGAAGAAATGTAAAGACAGAAAGTCATTGGACTAGTGAGGATTTTTTGCAGGTTGCATTATAGCAAAAATGGTGTAAATTTTATATATTCTCCCTGCATCTATGAGGGTTTCCTTAAAGCATTCTGATTTCATCCCGGCTGCAAAAACACACTGCTTAGTGGTTACTTTAAATTGTTCCTATGTGAAATCTTAACTGTTGCCCTTGTGGCATGAGGTTTGGCTGCAGGTGATCTACAACCATTAAACCATTTACTCAGTTTAGTGCGTAATTAACAGTATAAAGGGGTGATGTACATCAGCAATATAGTTTGTTAGGGGGGACCTCAGATTATTACTATTGAGCATTCTGAGGTACACTTGGCAGTTTAAGGAAGCACACAATGACTGTAATAACAACATAAGAGAAATGGCGAGGGACTCCATTAGTTCAGAGCAGCTGAAGGAAGTCATTGACAGCAGCCCATGAAGGAAGAAAGGGGTACTAGATGACAGTTCATGCCCGCCCCAGTATCCCTTCAACCACCAAACTCATCCTTACTGACTTATTTGACTCACTCCTCCTGGCACCTGAGGGCATTGGACATGGGAGGCAAGAGCTGGGGACTGGGATGAGTCAGAAGGTTTTTCCTTTGAAATAGCATGGTCTGGCATTGTCTATAGCACCTCCCAAAAGATGCTGGTGTGTGCAGAGTACTTTATTCACTATTTAACATGTTTTTTTGTCAAAATATATTCCAAAAAGGAAATTCTTTTTCTTTTAATATATAATAATAAAAAACCTATGATTAATGATATATAATCTGAAATAATCTTAAGTGTAGGAGGAAAGCAGGTAGAAGGGTGTTGGGGTGGTGGTGGTGTGGTATGAAAGGGGTCAGCTCGGGGCTGCCACTCCTTACATATTTTAACATGTTTTTTGACAAAATGTATGCTAATAATTATATTCTTTTCTTATAATATACAGAAATAACAAATCTATGACTTCTGATACATAATTTGAAATAATCTTAATTGTAAGAGGACAACAGGTAAAAGGGTGTTGAGATAGGGAGTGTGGTGGTATGACAGGGCTCAGCTCACGGATGCCACCAGAATGATCCGGACTGGGCCTAACAATTGTTAAGGTTGCCTCTGCATTTTCTGATTCCAGTGCTCTCAGTAATACTGAACCAAATGGCAGTCTAATTTCAAGTAAATCAAAAAGTTACTGTTAATGCTAGTGCCACATTTACTGGCCATTATACAAAATATTATGATATGTGAATGGTGTTGATGATATATGGTATATATTAGTACTTGTGTTTGCTTGTTAATTGTATGTGGAGCTTTTGTCCCTGGGCCTCTACTGAAAATGGGCTCACCTAGGCCCAGTGGACCTTCCTGGTAAACAAATGCAATAAATAATAAATAAATATTGTTGCCTTTGACGGCACCATGAATTTAAATAGCAGTCAGCCATACTGCACCAAAACTGACAGCAAACCCCACCGTGCTTATAATACATCATTTTGCAATACACTTTTGTAACATGATCTCGCAAAGTTATATTATTGATAATAGTTAATGCAGGAATATTATAAATAAATATGTCTTCTTTGACAAACCAACTTTTTCTAATGTAACCTTGTTATCTTCTTTGTCTATAAACCACATTTTATGTTTAACAGTTTTTCTTCAAAGCTTTTTCTGTAAGGTACATTACATTTACTGGCCTTATCTTGTCAACAGAAAATGCTCTTTATCATTTACTTAGATCAGACTAAACACACCTCTTTTTTAAATGAAAATGCCACCTATCTTGTTCCAAAAAGAGAGAAGAGTTTCCTCCAGTGCTGAAAATTTGAATTGCTACTTTGTCAACACCACTCATCTCATCTCATCTCCATTTGTTAAAACAGATTATTCAAAAAATCTGTTGTTTGTAATGCTCACAGCAGCAGAACATAGCATATACATACCTTGAAATATTACTGCACAACTAAACAGTATACACACTTAAATGTACTGCTAATGTCAAGATGCAATAAGAACCCTCCACTGACAATTCACACATCTTCATTTAGATCAGCTGGCAACATTTTCTCTAACTGCGACTGTCTCACATAAGGTGATTAAGTGTGTACGTGCTATAGATGCTACAGCTGAGGTGCTTCTATATATCTCAACATTACCAGTGTGATACAGTGGGAAGCTGGTGATTCTGATACTATGCGAACTACATAAAATATTCTGAATTTTCTTCTTCAGTGCAGTTTTAAAACACCACTATTTGCCACCAATTACATTGCTTCTTCCTCTCAATGAGGAGGGCTATAGGACTGTAAGGGTGACATTAATATTTCTGGTGTCACCCCCCCCCCCACACACACACACACACACAATTTTTCCTTTTATGTTACATTTATTTTTCCTAACTACATTGGATTTAAACAAATGCACGTAAATAAATGATTCTGTGATTAGCAAATCTCCCTGGCTTTATACTTTCTAAGAAAAGAAAGGATGATTTATTTGTAATAGTCTTCTCACCTGTTGCGTGCTTGCCATCTCTCTCCAACCAGTACTTTAACAAGGCATGACTCTGGTCCTGAAGTGAATTGGGATTTTCAATACGGATCTGATGGATCTGCTCCTCTGTAAAATCCAGTTCCCTTGCTAATTCTGTTAAATTAGAGACACATGCATTAAAAGAAATCCAGTACTGTGACTACTACAAAACCGTTAGCTGCAACCTTTCAAATGCAATGCAGAAATCTGTGAAACGCATCATAAAAAGTATAGCTGTGCAGTTAACTTACCACGACAGTAGATCACTGTTGCACTAGTTCTTGAGTCTGGAATGTAACCTGCCATGGATACTGTATGTCTGGCCTTGTGCAACATAAGTCTGCCCTTAGCATGGATGGATGTGACAGTATAAGAGAGATGTACAAACTAGCCAAAATGAAGACTACTGATCAGAGTAAGTCTTGTCAAAGCGTAAACAGGATACCCCATCCTGGCCAGGCAACAGAGGGGGTGGAGGGACAGAGGATATTAGTAGTACAACAGTGATTTGTTTGGACATATACTGTTCTGGTAGGTTAACTACACAACTCCACCACATTTCTCATTAGATCACTGTTGCAGTAATCTTTGCATATAGGATGACTGTCAAAGCTCAAGGACAGAGGCAGAGTACATGGAGTAGGGTCAGAGCCCAGAATGCCCTGAAGACAGCTCTAGTGTAGACTGCTCTGGCTCCGGAAAAAAAACATCCATCTTTGTTTAGTAAATGTGTTAACTCAGGACCAAGTAGCTGCTTCCAAAAGGTATCTAGAGTCCACGCCCTTTCAGAAAGCCCCGGAACTTCCAACTGCTCTAGCAGAATGAGCCTTGGCGTTCTTAGGAGGATTTTGCCATGGTTTGACTAGAAGGGCTGAATGGAAAGGCTAGGCCATCTACAAGTGGTCTGTTTAGAAACTGGCTGCCCCTTTTTCTCACCATCACAAGATACAGAAATGTGATTAGTTTCATAGTTTCATAGTATAGTACAAGGCTATCTGCCCTGGGGCATTTGTAAGCCTAGCCATAGTGATGTGGCTTTTGCCACCCCATGAAATGGTACAAAAAATGTACAGAATAAATTTAGAATACTGTGCCTCTAAGGTCCCCTTATATAATAGAATTAGTTTACTGTGCCCCTGTCTAGCAGTGACACAGATGTGACCCCTGGGGTAAACTTACTATCTCCCATCCACTCATCAAGATTTCTCTTGAAGAGAGTCAGTGAGGGGCTCTGCCTATCTGAACTGGGATCTTGTTCCAAAGCATGGGAAGCCTCTGGGTTATGAATCTATCCCTCCAGCATGTCCTATTCATACTTGTGCTGAGGTTTAAGTCTTTAGCTCTTGTGGTCCTGATGGATTTGGATTTTTTGAGGTGGAGCATGTCCATCAGATCCTGATTGGACATGGCCTTGTACGTCAGGCAGAGATCACCTCTGAGCAGGCGGTATGCTACTGAATAGAGCTGAAGTTTCTTTAGTCTGGCAGAATAAGACATATGTTGGAGACCCTTGATCCTCTTGGTGAGGTACTTTTGTGGTCTCTCCAGCTGTTGCAAATGCCGGGTGAGGTACATACCAAATGGGGTATTGTACTCAATCATGGGTCTAATGAGGGAGGAATATAGGGGTACAATGACATCCTTGGATCTGGATGTGAATCCCTTCATGATGAGGTGTGCAAGGTAGAATGTTTTTCTAACCACTATGGCAACGTGGGTGTCAAATGAGAGGTCGCTGTCGACTTGGGTCCCTAGGTCTCTGATTACTTTTTCCGTACTCAGTGGGTTGCTGTCTATGTGATAATTTGTGGGTACTTTGTTTTTCCCAAAGGGGATGACTATACATTTTTTGGCATTTAGTTTAAGGCCGTGGCTCCGGCACCAGTTGTCCATTTCTGTGAGGCCTTTTTGTAGGATGTGTGTGTCTGCTGGTGTATCGACTATGGCGCCTAGTTTGCAGTCATCTGCAAACTTTGTCAGCCACAGCCCTCCCATGTTTGCTTTAACATCTGAGAAATAAATGCCGAACAAGAGGGGTCCCAGGACAGATCCCTGTGGGACACCACTTGTGACTGGCTTTGAGTCTGATATTGCTCCAGCGATTTTAACTTTATGGGTTCTGTCCTTTAGCCAGTTTGCAACCCATCTAGTGACATAAGGGTTTACTTTTAAGCTGTTGAGCTTATCTATGATGCCTAAGTGGGGTATTGTGTCGAAGGCCTTAGCCAAGTCCAGGTATGCTGTATGGACTGCTCTGCCCTCATCAATGGCTCTAGTGACTGTTTCGAAAAAGTCAACCAGGTTTAAAAGGCAGGATCTGCCCTTTACAAAGCCGAACTGGGTGGGGTCAAGTGTCTGTAGGTCCCCTATGTCTCTGTTTATGAGTTCCATAATGATTCTTTCCATAGCTTTGCAGACCAGGCTGGTTAAGCTTACGGGGCAGTAGTTTCCAGGGTCTGTAGAGGCACCCCCCTTGTGGAGTGGGACCACTGTTGCTGTACGCCAGTGTTCAGGTACATATCACGAAGTAAGGCTAAGGTTAAATAGCATTTTTATGTGTGGGTTTAGCTCCTCTTGGAGTTCACGTAACACGCAACCCGGGATACCGTCAGGTCCCATTGATGCTGTGTTTTTGCTTTGTTTAGGGCGGTTCTCACTTGGACATCTGAGATGACAGGAGATTACATTCAGCTGGGATAAGTATTTCTTCTTTTGGGGGTGAAGGAGGGAGAAATTTGCACTGAACCTGTCAGCCAGAATGTTGGCAATATCTGTGGGTTCAGTGTATTTTTGTTGTTGTGAACCAACTCTGAGCATATCTGAGGGTTTCCCAGGTTTCTAACATAGCTGAAGAAGGCTTTGTGGTTATCTTTAGTGTCCTTAGCGATTTTTCTCTCAAAGTTGGCCTTGGATGTTTTATGAGAGAACATAGTTTTCTGCTAATGTTGATCAGAGATGTCTTCCCTTCATGGGATTTTGCTCTGACATGCAGTAGCTTCCTTCTTTGTTATACAATTTGTTTATGGCTGAGGTCCACCAGACAGGACGCTTACCTTTGGTGGAGAGGGACTTGGATTTGCATGATCCATGCATTCTTGGAGATGTCCATAGAAAGCATTTGTGAAGGATTCGGCATTGTGGGATGTGGTATCCACTGGCACAGTGGGCTTAAAGGATACCATCTCAGTCTTAAGAAGAGTGAAGTCTGCTTTTGAGAAGTTTTTCACTGTGGTCTTTTGTGCTGGGGGTGGAGGTGGGATATGTATATCCAGGGTGATTAGTTTGTGGTCAGATCTCACTAGTGAGGGGTATACTTCGTGTCGAGCATTTTGTCCCCATGTTTGTGATGATCAGGTCTAGTATATTATCTCCCTAGTGGGAGAGGTGACTAGTTGTTCCAGTGCATTTGAATTTATGAATTCCAGGAACCTTTGGGCTAGGGTATTAGGGCTAGAATAATGTACCCAATCTATGTTTGGGTAGTTGAAGTCTCCCAGTATGATGGTATTTTGTGATACATTCATATCCTCCAATGTCTTCAGGAAGGCTGAGTGGGGTTCTTGAGATTGGGAGGTGGTCTGTAACATGCTGCCAGTTGTATAGCAGTTTTGCCTATGGTTAGTTGCACCTGTATGGTCTCTGATGCTTCATGTGTTGCTACTAACCTGGAGGTGTGGGTGTCCTTGATGAATATGGACACTCCCCCTCCCTTTGTGGTTTGGCCCGGGTTTTGGGGCGAAAAGCATGATACGAGGTATAGCCTGGTAGCTGGGGTGCTCTCAGGAGCCTTGAACCAGGTTTCAGTTACTGCACAGACGTCGATGTTCTCCATGCTGAGGAGTGCATCAAGTGCCTGCATCTTGAGATTTAGACTTCTGGCGTTGAGCAGAATTACCCTTAGTTTTTTTCCATTTTTGTTTTCTAAGGAGGTGGGTTTGTCTTTTGAGCCTTGCCTAAAAAAGGCACTATGGGGGTGGCAAGAGCCTTAGCCAATATCTGGAAGCCCAGTGGTGACAGGTGTAAGCCATCCCTTGCGATGCAGCGTGGCTTGTCCAACATGTCATCCCAGGCAGACAGACATTGGATCCCCTTAGAATGACACCAGTACTTGAGCCAATTGTTAAAGCTGATCAACTTGTCTTTGTATTGTGGTATCATTCTTGGTGAGGGCAAGATGCTGCTCAGGCTCAGGGTCATACCAGCCTGGGCTACATAATCGGAGAGCTCCTCTATGTCTCTTTTCATGTAGTCCAGGGAGGTACGTCTCAGGTCATTCACACCAGCATGGACAATGACAGAGTCATATTTGTACTTGCTTTGGAGTGACTTGAGTGCGTGTGTTATGTGGTGGATCCTAGCTCCCGATAGACAGTTCACAGTCACCTTCTCCTTGTTCAGCTTGGTCAGCAGGATATCAGTGTGTCTGACTATAGAGTCACCTATTACTAGTGTATCAGGCAAGGTGTTTGGCCTTAAGGGCTGTGATTGGTTGACACACTGATTTATTGAAGTATGTGTTGCATGTGTTTTGTTTTGAGGTGGTGGATTTTTGGATGTCTGCTTTGGGAGCCTCTGTTGTTTTGGTAAGTTTTTTATTAGAGCCTCCAAGTATGTCTTTGTGTTTTTATGTGTTTGGTTTGCAGTTGTGGTAGGTCTATGTGGGACTGGGATTGTTGTGTGTGTGGTTGCCATCTCCTCCTGTATGGTCATGCCAGCCCTGAGTTGAGAGAGTTCAGCCTCCAGTTTGGCTATATAGTTGCATCTCTCACATGTATTTGTGTTTGTTGGGAGGAGGAGAGGGTTGTCTGTGTACATGAGACAATTGTAGCATTGTCTCAAGATACCCAGATTGACCAGCTGAATTGGAGACGACACCAGTAATCTACCACTCGACATGCTAGAACAGTATAAGGGAGTGCTGTACCTTTAAGGGAAGTGGATATTCACAGGGGTGGTAAGTAGATGTAGTGCTTTACTTAGTACGAGAGTGCTTACTTAGTAGAGAAGTATTGAGAACAAGTGCTAGGCTTATAATATAGTGAGTAGTCTGGTTATACTAAGAGTAGAGCTTCCTTAAGGGAAAATTTGAAGAGCAGACTTGGCGGAGCCAGAAAAAGTTTAACCTTGTTTAACCGGCGCTGCGCTATGTGCACAACCGCGCAAAGCCGTGCAAATGCGGATTTTAAACAGTGAACTACAAAAGAGCTAGAAATGTTCCAAAACAACCAATTACTACAGCTTCTTGTGCTGAGGTCACTTCCTACAGGCACAGGTAGGCTGCTCAAGGCTCCCCACTCCCACTGGTGAGCAAAGAAACTTCCTTCTATCCAAGTAAGGTAATGGACAACACAGGAAGTACACCACAGCCCAGAATACAGCAATGCCTGTAAACTGGTCTAAACTAGTCGAGGAGAGGCGGGAAAACAAGGATTACTTTTTTGGGGTTTTTTTGTTTTTTGGTAGAAACACACAGAAAATGCAGAAACAGTGATAAATTAGTTACACAGGCTAGCACACTTTAGTGGGCAACCTCCACAGTTAAATTAAACAAACAACAAACAAACTTTCGATCAAATTCAACTAAAATGTAACTTTAAGTGCAGATTTTAAAATAATGCAGCAAACAGTTAAAAAACAGTTCAAGCTAGTTCAGGGTAAGCTACAGAAGCTATTCCAAGTGAAAAAAGCAAAGATACTTAAATCCAGAAAGTAGTCACTTTTCTGAGTTCCCTGCTGCTAGGACCACTCTGCAGAACCACGAGGAGCTTGTCTGAGCAGTATAGCCAGAAAAAAATGCCCAGAGGCGGATTTTAAACAGTGAACTACAAAAGAGCTAGAAATGGTCCAAAACAACCAATTACTACAGCTTCTTGTGCTGAGGTCACTTCCTACAGGGACAGGTAGGCTGCTCAAGGCTCCCCACTCCCACTGGTGAGCAAAGAAACTTCCTTCTATCCAAGTAAGGTAATGGACAACACAGGAAGTATACCACAGCCCAGAATACAGCAATGCCTGTAAACTGGTCTAAACTAGTCGAGGAGAGGCGGGAAAACAAGGATTATTTTTTTGTTTTTTTGTTTTTTTGGTAGAAACACACAGAAAATGCAGAAACAGTGATAAATTAGTTACACAGGCTAGCACACTTTAGTGGGCAGCCTCCACAGTTAAATTAAACAAACAACAAACAAACTTTCGATCAAATTCGACTAAAATGTAACTTTAAGTGCAGATTTTAAAATAATGCAGCAAACAGTTATAAAACAAAAACTCTCTATTTTTTTTCAAATAATATCTCAACTTTCTGTGTACATCCAGGAAATGAAATATTTCTAACTTTGTTTTGTGGATCAGGAGAGAAAACAGGGAAGTGGATAGTTTGATTAAAAGAGGGACTACCCATAGGCATAAAGGAAGCATTGTTTCTCAGACTTACCCTGTCTTTGTGAAAGACCAAAAATATTGAATAGACATAAGAATGTATAATTCAATAACACATCTATCAGAAGATAAAGCTATCAGCAAGGCAATCTTCCAGGTTAGAAATTTTAGAAAAGAGCTGGCTGCAGGTTCAAAGGGGGGGTTGAGTTAGTTTTTCCAAAACAAAACTTTCTTGGTGGTCAGAGATACTACCCCACCCCCGAAGAACTACTTTACTTGATATAAACAGGAAAGGGGAGGACCCAGTGGCAGACATGCTGAAATTACTAAAAAGATGTATCTTTACTGAAGTGTAAGTAATTATGGAATTGAACAACTCACAGGTACTGAAGAACCAGAGGAACCCCTGCTTGAATTGGGTCGTGTCTTCTGCTTTGGCACCAACAAGAAAATCTTTTCCATTTGGCTAAATAATATTTCCTATTAGCAGGTTTTCTTACATCCTTCAATACCTGTTGCACATCCACAAAATACAATGCCTAAAGAGACTCCAAAACCTTTGTTCTCTCCTTTGTTTTTTTGATCAGAATAGAAAACAGGAAACTAGATAGTTTGATTATGAGAGATACTACTTAGGCGTAAAGAAAGCATTGGTTCTCACACTCAGCTTGCCTTTGTTATCATATTTTGGATATTGGGATAAATCAGAGATCCCTTACCCTGTGAGAGTAAGTACTCTGAGTGGAAGTTTCTAGTAACTGCCCTTGCCCAGCTGAATGAGAAAGGAGAATCAGTGTAATGACAAGTCTGCAAAGGGGGCATGATCTTGTTCCTCCCTGTTTATGAATGTACCACATTACAGTTTGGGTTGTTTGTTATCAGTAATAGAGGGCCTGGGACCAAAGTTGATTAGAGCTTTCACTGCATTAATAAGAACCTTAATTTCTTTCAGGTTGATGTGTTTGTGTCTGTGTTGGGGTTCTTAGATTAATTGTACCTTGACACCCTGAGAAACAACACTCTAAGTGTGAGGCATCTGTAGCCACAATCAGGCTGGGAGGGCAGAAAGGGACCCCTGTGTTGGATAAGTTGAGAAGTGGAATTGGGAAGGATAGAGGGTAAGATTGTTAAGCCCAAAGTGATTTGATAAACCACTGGATTTTTTCTCATGTGAAGTCTGGCATGTGAAATCATAAGGATAGAAGAGTCCATGAAACCTTGAAATCACAGAAAGTCTCTTGCAGTGAACATTTTCTAAAGATAGAGATTGAGGAATGGTGAACATGAATTTGTCTCTACTTAAGAAAGAAATACAGTAATTAGGGACATGTCTAGAAGACATAACAGAAAGAAAAAACAGTATGAGTTGGAACTGGAAATTATATTTTACGTTCATGGTGAAACCCAAACTGTAGAAAAGATTTACAGTGAACTATAAAGTTAACCATAAACAAACAAAAACACTCCAAATGTCTAGATGACTACCAAAATGATAAATTAGGCAAATCCACAAAAATGCAAGCAGGAACTCAAACATCAGAACAATTTAATAACAAAATCAGCAGATGAAATGCAGGTGAAAAGACAGCAAAGCTTTTGAGTTAACAATAACTCTTTCTTAATGTTAAATACAAAGCAGTGATTCTGCCACAGATAATTTATATTAAAAGCCAGCATATCAAAAGTGTTATGAAAGTCACTTGACAATTAAACAATTACATAACAATTTAAAATAGCACTGTTAACAGCCTGGTAAAATGCAAAAACTTTGATAACATAACAAAATTAAATCATAAATATTCTCTTTTAAGTTTTAAAATATGCTTAATACTGTTAACATTCAGCCCCGGTGGCATCAGCCCAAAAAAAATGTATCTATCTATATCCAGTTATTTCTGTCTTAGTAGTCAAATCTCTCCTCGTATATTGGTATAAACCATCTGAATAACTCCAAACTTGCATTTAAGGTCTTTACCCATAGAGGCAATGTGTCTACTTAGGGCATTACTATCAATCCCTCTTTGTATCTCAAATAAATTAGACCCTATTCTTTAATTTAATTTTTGATTTGTCTTGCCAATATAAAAGTTATCACATTTAACACAATTAGCAAGATAG
The DNA here is from genome assembly GCF_019279795.1 of Protopterus annectens. Lineage (NCBI taxonomy): Eukaryota > Metazoa > Chordata > Ceratodontiformes > Protopteridae > Protopterus > Protopterus annectens. Next base: position 1,381,761,439 of record NC_056728.1, on the reverse strand, counting down.
ATAATATTATCTGTAGAACATATGGCAAAGGCATTAAAAGTAAATAATTGTTTTGTAATAGGGTGTATAAAGGTAGTGTCTACATTGATTTCATTACAGTGAACACAAGTATGACAAGGAATGGTACCTTTTCCATTTATCTTGTGAGTACATGGTTTATCAAAAGCTAGATCCTTATAGCAACATTTTTGTTTCAGATTTCTCTCTCTCTTAAAGGTAAACATGGTAGGTCACCAACAATATCTTTAACTTCAGGATTAAATTGTAATATAATAAAAAAAAAAAACATGTAGCAAAGGTAGTAGACTCTTTTTACTTCACCACAAAATCATCTGGTACCTCAGCCTCATGCCTTCAAGGATACATACATCCAAATGCATTCTACTTTTATATCAGGTGAAACCATCAATCAATTAACTAATAAACTACCTAAACACTTTAATATAAAATATAAATCTCCCATTGCCCTAAACCTAATAAAGTGACCCACACATATTCTTTAAATACATTTTCCTATTTTAACTATTATTATATTTTTAAATACAGACATTATAACATTTTTAACATTTTATAATACAAAAATTTTGTACAAAATATAACACATCTTAAACATTTACTTAAATATGTACTTAAATATAATCTACCTCTAAATTTAACCCTCTTGGTGTCAAAGTGTCATAATTTAGAATCAATTTACTTTCAAACACATTTAACTTTTGCTTCAACTCACAACTCTTTGCTTGGAAAGGTCTTGCCAAAACACTAAAGAAAAAAGTGCAGTCATCTCCCCCATGTGCTTTACAAAAATGATCTGCCACAGGGCTCCTATAATTCTTGTTTCGAATATCACCCAAATGTTCTACAATTCTAACCTTAACACCTCTTTTAGTTTGACCTATGTACCATTTTGTTTTTTCACATCCACATCCTATAGCATACACTACTCCACATGAATTACAAGTAAACCTATCTTTGCTTGAAAATTTCCTATTACTTATTAGACCTCCTGAAATGTTTCTAATTTTATGACAAACTTTGCATTTTCCACAAGAAAATGAGCCCATGACTAATTCACTCGATGCAAACAAAGGCTTATTCAACAATTCCTTAAGGTTAGAGTATCTCCCATATGAAAATTTTACTACACCTGGACATACATCACCAACTACCTCATCTAAACATACCAAACGCCATAAGCCCAAAAGCAGTTCTCTCAATATGGGTAAAAAGGAAGAATATTTAGAAACAAAATAAATGTCATGCCCCAAAAAGTCAGGCTTCAAATCTCAGTTCCTATTCTTACTTATTCCTTGTCCCTTATTATTAACCTGAAACTCTTCATCTGTCTGTACCCTTCTTAAATCATGGTCCAATTTTTCTCTATCTTAACCCCTTAACAACAGTCTCTCCCTTGTTTCCACCAAAAATGAAGTTTTGTATTCTGTTCTTCCTCATAAGTATTATGGGCAATTCGGTTATATTCCCCCAAAGGCAATGAACTAATCAAATGTGAAGGGTGCATGCTTGTTGCAAATAAAAAATTATTTACAGCTGTAGGCTTCCTATATGGCCTGTATTGAATAACCTGATGTTTATCCACATAAAATTCAACATCCAAAAATTGTAAAACAGAATTACCAAAACATGTGGAAAACTTGATGCTATGTGCATTACAATTCAAGCCTACAATAAATTGCTCAAATTCTATAGGTGAGCCCTTACACAAGAAAAAAGGTCATCAATAAATCTATCATACAACACTACTTGTTTCTTCCAAACTTCAGTGTTATATACAAACAATTTTTTTTGAAATAACCCATATATATCACTGCATAAGTGGGTGCATAAGAAGCACTCATTGCTGTGCACTTTTTCTGCAGGTAGATCTGTTTTTCAAAACTAAAGTAATTATGAGTCAAACAAAACTCTAATAGCCTCACCACAAAACTAGTTTTAGGGCCATCACCCATAATCTCATACACAACCTCCAAACCAAATCTATTGCTAATAGAAGTGTAAAGTGAACTCACATCAACCAACACCCAGTAATAATCTTTTTCCCAACGATTTTTACTTACTTTTTCACAGAGTTCCTGAGTATTCTTAATATGAGAAGGAACTCTATTCAGATACCCTTTCAGCACAGAATCCCAAAGAATTCCTACATCGCTCACAAAAGAATGTGCTCCAGACACTATTGGCCTACCTGGAGGGTTAGCAATATATTTATGTATTTCAGGTATAACAAAAATAAGGATCAGTAGCATCTTTAACTACCAATTTCTTTACATCTTCCTTAGCAAAAAAACCTAACCTCTCACCTCTTTCAAGTAGTTCCAAAAGTTCTATGGTGTACTCATTTACTGGGTTGTCAGTTAAAAGCACATAATCCTCTTCACATTTCAATAGATCTAATGCCATTTTCTCATATTGTTTTTTTTTACATTACAGTCCAATTTCCACCCTTATCAGCTTGCCTAAACACCAAATCCTTTAAACAACCTCTAAGTCTGGTTAACTCTAACCACTCAAACTTAGTCAAATTGTAAGATTTTTTAACTGTCAAAAATTTGCTATACTCAAGTTCAACCTTTTTAAGTAGAACTTGTTCAAAAATAGTGACAGCTAAACATTTAGGAGGAACAAAGTGACTGGGAGAAACTAAAGGGGGTAAATTGAACCTACATCATAGTTACCACATTTAGGCCTGTCATCATTAGCTTCACATTCGCCTTCCAACCCCTCAAGATAGTCATAGTCATAAATAGAAACATTCATTAAAGAATCAGTTTCCTCATCAAAACTTACATCATTCACATCATACTTCTTTCTTTACTAAGCTTGTCAAAATATACTCTCAAATTCAGCTTTCTACAAAATTTTTTGATGTCCATTAAAATTTCAGCCAGAGCGGGGAACTTAGTTGGAACAAATTTCGTCCCCCTACTCAGCAAACTAACCATATCTTTAGTTAAATGAACATCACATAAATTAATTTTTAAACTGTCATGAGAAACATTCATTTCAGGAAGTTCAACAAATCTAGGTCCATTGGCATTGCTTGAGCTGTTAGAAAAACAATTATTAACATGTGCAGCACTAGTATTTACAACTTCAGTACAATCAATTATGCTAGCACTTCTTGAGCTAGTATTCATATTTAAATTCACTACATTATTCAAAACCGGCTCAATAATATTACCATACTCCATTAAACTATCACAGTCATTCAGCTCAATGCATTTGCCAGCTATATTCAAAACAAAGTCACCTTTACGTTCAATATTTTCTGCCTCTCGGACGATTCTTCATTCCCTTTCGCTGATTGCCTTAACCCGACACCTCTCCATCCACCCCATAAATTTGAGGAAGTTTCAGCTCCTGACGACCCTATATTTTCAAATGAAATGCTCTTCTTTGACAGCGTTTCAGCTGACGACCATGACAACTCTCCGGAGTTGGACTTCCTGCTTCCTGACCTGTTGTTACTGCGACGTTGTACTCGTTGTGCTCGCTGCTAAAAAAAAATGGTTCTGCTATCAAAATCCCTCATATCACGAACCACGTTTCTTTGCTTTCTGGCCCACACTTCCGACTGAGCTTTACTTAGTCAGACCATTATTTCACCCATCCTGCTGACAAAAACTCCATTATCAGAGTCAGTTTTCAGTTTGTGTTGTAAATTGACGATCTGTTACTGCAGCTTTGCACAGGTGCGTGCATTTCTTTTAATTAACACACAAATCCATTCTAATGAACACTGCAATGAAGCCTTCCTCCATTCCTCCTGAAGATCTTGTTCCTCGTCGGTGAAGTCCCAGACAGGCAATTTGCCAATCCTGAGTCCACGAGGAACAATCTTCAATTCCACATATTTTTCAAGTAACTTAGTATTAAAAAATAAGTTGATTTCCTTTGTCATCAAGCACTGTAGCTCATCAAACTGAGCGCAATTGTCCATAACTTCAGGAGCAAACCAAGGATCACAGCCTGCAAGCCTGGCTTCTCTTTCTCTAACCAGGTCAGCAAACAACAAATTATCTGCAGCCAACAGGACCCAACTGGCCCCTGATATACCCTCTACTTGAGACAGTGACATTACAAAAACTCTTTATTTCAAAAAAATTATAAAAAAACACGCATAGCAAAGGTAGTAGACTCTTTTTACTTCACCACAAAATCATCTGGTACCTTGGCTTCTTGGCTTCAAGGATACATACATCCAAATGCATTTTACTTTTATATCAGGTGAAACCATCAATTGATCAATCAATTAACTAATAAACTACCTAAACACTTTAATATAAAATATAAATCTCCCATTGCCTTAAACCTAATAAAGTGACCTACACATTCTTTAAATGCATTTTCCTATTTTAACTATGAAATGCAGGTGAAAAGGCAGCAAAGCTTTTGTGTTAACAATAACTCTTTCTTAATGTTAAATACAAAGTAATGATTCTGCCACAGATAATTTATATTAAAAGCCAGCATATCAAAAGTGTTATGCAAGTCACTTGACAATTAAACAATTACATAACAATTAAAAATAGTACTGTTAGCAGCCTGGTAAAATGCAAAACAAATACATTAAAAACATTGATAACATAACAAAATTAAATCATAAATATTCCTTTTTAAGTTTTAAAATACATTTAATACTGTTAACATTCAGCCCCAGTGGCGTCAGCCCTAAAAAAATGTATCTATCTATCTATATTCAGTTATTTCTGTCTTAGTAATCAAATCTCCCCTCGTATATTGATATAAACCATCTGAATAACTCTAAACTTGCATTTATGGTCTTGGTCTTTACCCATAGAGGTAATGTGTCTACTTAGGGCATTACTATCAATCCCTCTCGGTATCTCAAATAAATTAGACCATATTCTTTAATTTAATTTTTGATTTGTCTTGCCAATGTAAAAGTTATCACATTTAACACAATTAGCAAGATAGATAATATTATCTGTAGAACATGTGGCAAAGGCATTAACAGTAAATATTTGTTTTGTAATAGGGTGTATAAAGGTAATGTCTACGTTGATTTCATTACAGTGAACACAATTATGACAAGGAATGGTACCTTTTCTATTTATTTTGTGAGTACATGGCTTATCAAAAGCTAGATCCTTATAGCATAATTTTTGTTTCAGATTTCTCTCTCTCTTAAAGGTAAATGAGGTAGGTCACCAACAATATTTTTAACTTCAGGATTAGATTGTAATATAGCCCAGTTATTCTGTATCACCATCTTAATCAATGGGGTATGCCTATTATATTTAGTAATATAACTTAATGATTTATTAGTCCACTTTTCCCTCATAGTTATATTATTTCTATTGGAAAAGAATGGTTTACCATGATTATCACGCTTAGTAAGAGTTAAATGTATAGTTTCATTAATTAATGTAACATCATAACCCCTAAGTGGGAAATCTTTGGACATATTAAGCATTTCTGATACAAATTTCTCTTCTTTGGTGTTAAGCCTGCTAGCTCAAAGAAACTGACTTTTTACCACCCTTCTGTAGACATGCCTAGGGTGCATACTATTATAATGCAAAAATGCAGTCATCTGAACTTTTTTTCTATGTATAGTGATATTAATCTTCCCTTCATTATCACAGTTATATCCAAAACGTCTATTTTTTCATCAAAATATTTCAAATAAAAAATAAGAAAATTAGTTGTGTTCTGCAATTCAGTAACAGCATACAAGTCATCCACACTACCAGTCTATATCAAAAAATATCATCAACAAAACGTAATAACGTAAATGTTGGTTTCTAGGAAAGTGACATAAGGAAAACATTGCAAGCATTATCACTAGTTTAAAATGTTTTCCATCTTATTAAGATTCCATCCCCTTAGTCTGTATAGTTATAGAGGTCTTACTTTTTTAAGGATATAAACAGGATCAAGGTATTTCACGGAAGAGCAACAAAATAGGTTCATGATTGTTACAAAGGCAAACTAAATGTTAGACTTATAGTTCAGGAGGAAGGCAGATGAGACAATGTATCAACTTCTTTGTAACCAAGAAGACTCCATTTAGAGGCCAGCTGGTTCCCTTTTTTGAAAAAACCTTGGAAGAGAACAGGACACAATTTAAAGATAAAGTGAATGACTCTGGGGGTAGAATAATATATTTTTTACATAAATGCAGAGCATCGCTGGAAAACCTTTTCAGAAAAGGCATAAAAGTAAAGGAACAGCAGTAATAATGCATGGGACACACATAAGAAATAACATGATGGATGGAAATACAAGATGTAGTTAAGTATAATCTACAGCTTATGAAAAAGATTGGAAAATTGGAAATGTGGGCAAAGCTGTGTTTAGCTATCATCAAAATTCATGATTTGGGATGAGGTAGAATTGACTGCCAAGATGGAACCACCTTTTACTATGGCTGCATGCTACAAGGCAATTAAAGCTATTAATTTTCACTATAGCTGTCCTCTGCATTTCTACTTTCCACTTAGGCAACTAACTTGTACCTGTCATTAGTTGTTGGTGTATCAGACTTACAGATCTACCTGGAAGCATATCTCTCAACCTTTAAGCACAAGAAATCTGGACAAAGCCTAAAATAATAAAGGCCCAAAAATAGAAACAAATTTTAAATATTGCTCTTCGAATCTTAGAAAGTTGCTAGAATAATAGGCTTTGTGTTAGCATGCATTTTCTAAAGCATATAAAGTCTGAAACTCGAATGTGTGCCATTATTTAAGGACTTCAATCTTATTGCCAGATAACCAAACATTTTATGAAGAAAAGACAAAAAAAAAATAAAAATCTAGACAGTCTGCAAAAATCTGGACAGTTCAGAGATATGTCTGGAAGAGCTAATAGCTGTAACAGGACAGAGCACATTGGACCATTGTAGTTATATTCTAACAGCCTCACTACTGGTCTACATGAAGGACACCCTTTTGTCTCCTTACCCAAGACAAAGCTGAATGCATTCAAACAACTAGTACGCAGACCTTGGCAAACACTTCAGAAATCAAAGAGTAGATGTTTTCCAGGAAAGTGGATATTGGATAAAACTGCATTTATTGAATGTGCTACCTATCTACAAGTCAAGCAATCACATAAAGTGTAGGACTCATTCAGAGACAACATGAGTACAATGTATTAAATTCAGTAGAAACTGGCCCATGTAGAAAACAGGCAGAGGTGGAACAATCTACACATTACTGCACTAAAGAAATCACCAGGCATTCCAGTGTGACAACATTTTACAAAAAGCCAACTCAAACGTTTTACTGTTATCTGTGTTTAATTATGAAAACTCACATAGGATGCTCAGTTCATGGACTGCTACCTGGCCCATTACAGATCTTACAACTTGTAATATTAGAATAACTAAACTTTGCTGACAAACTGAAAATGTTGAATTTAATTCAAGGAGACAAATCATCTGCATTAAGGGTGTTTTCAAGTCAGGTTATATCAAGACTTCTTGGCTTTGCTGACAGTAAACAAAAGCTCTTTCCTAGTGTGAAGCATGTAAGTTACAAAACCTTCCTTTCCCACTGTTTATTATCTTGGCTCACTATCTAAAATGGAAGAGTGCCCCACACCATTCTATGACTCCCAATACAGCACTACTGTTACTTCAAAGCAGTGAGATAGACACTATATTTTCAAAAACAATATTCTTTTACTCTACCTCAGTGCCTGTTGAACACCCCAGTGTAGTTGCAGGCCCTAGAAAGTTTGCTGGCATAGTAAAACAGTCCAAAGATACTTTACTGACAATCTTAAGTGGAGCAGACTGCAATCTCTCAAAATTCAGAAGCACAGACTATGCCACATCACAAGCCTGTAGCCAGACAAATGTCCCAAGAGATACTTCAAGCAGGTTCAACCACCTGGATTGTTCTAATGATAGGAAATATGCAACAACAATACCTCTCAGGCAAATACAAGCCCTAAATTCATCTGGGTTCCATGCACAGCCAAAGACCTCAAACCTGAGCAAGCTAAGCAGTACTGATGCAGAAGAGAAGTGGACTAAACCCCACCGTAGTTGGGGAAAAAAACTTTCCTGACCTTTTTCATCTGGTCACTGGGGCACAGTAAGTACTGTTTTCCTATCCTTATCAGCAAGTAAATCCCTACAGAAGATAGCTACTAGTGCCAACACTGCCAGATGACTGGACATTCTTTAGCTACAGTCATGTTTTGGCAAATTGCAACACATCTTTCTGGTCAGAAGAAATATCAAAGTGTCTCTGTCAGAACTGGAATTGTCCTAAGATAGATATCAGGACTTTGCATTTGCTATTACTATTTCTCAATAGCTGTATTTTTTGACACAAAGCAATCAAATTATTAAGTCAGTTTTTTAGCATTTTCACTCAGTCAGGCTCCACTCTTGGCTAGTGTTTGAATATAACAGCTACTGATTGCAAATGTGTGGTCTGTCAAGCACCAACTGTCAGCTGACCCTCCCACTATGTTCAGCTAATTAGTGTAATTAGTATACTCTAGTGTGTACTAATCTGTTACAAGTTGTTCCCCTTCAAGCTGTTTTTGGGGTATTCCTTGTTACTGCATTGTTAGATAAGCACTCCCCTTGATGTTTAAAGATTGCACAGTGAACATGATAGAAGGCATGCAGTCTCTAAACACCGCATAACATAAAGTAGACATGTGTGAAGGCAAAATATCTTGTAGATACTTTAGATGCTTGTTTGGGAAATGGGCGGGATTTAAACTTTGCAGCCATACACACTCATCAAAATGTATATGCAGCATGCTAAGATGGCCCTTAAGGGATCATTACCATAACAGTGGTGGTAGGAGGAGATGTGGCACATGTTATCATAACAGTGATAGTAGGTGGATGTGTAGCATATGTATCATAACAGTGATATTAGGTGCATGTGTAGCATATGTATCATAACAGTGATAGGTAGATATGTGGCACATCTTATCATAACATCGATAGTAGGTGGATGTGTAGCATATGTATCATAACAGTGATAGGTAGATATGTGGCACATCTTATCATAACAGTGATAGTAGGTGGATGTGTAGCATATGTATCATAACAGTGATAGGTAGATATGTGGCACATCTTATCATAACAGTGATAGTAGGTGGATGTGTAGCATATGTATCATAACAGTGATAGGTAGATATGTGGCACATCTTATCATAACAGTGATAGTAGGTGGATGTGTAGCATATGTATCATAACAGTGATAGGTAGATATGTGGCACATCTTATCATAACAGTGATAGTAGGTGGATGTGTAGCATATGTATCATAACAGTGATAGGTAGATATGTGGCACATCTTATCATAACAGTGATAGTAGGTGGATGTGTAGCATATGTATCATAACAGTGATAGGTAGATATGTGGCACATCTTATCATAACAGTGATAGTAGGTGGATGTGTAGCATATGTATCATAACAGTTATAGGTGGATATGTGGCACATCTTATCATAACAGTGATGGTAGGCAGATATGTTGCATATGTTATATTAGGTAGATATGTGTCATATTTATTTATTTATTGACATTTGATTACCTCTAAATTCTGACTGGGTAGCACACCAATTTCAGCAGAGGCCCAGAGAGAAAAACTCCAAATTATTACAAAATATTTTAAGAAGAATAATTTTTCAGTCTTTAAAATCTTTAAAAATAATACAAAAAACAACAGCATTTTAAATAATTATAGCAAATTAGACATAATATAAAAACATTGGTTAAGAAAAGATACAAGTTACATGACAATGATTTAATATTTTGAGAAATCGTAGCCAGTTTATAGAGAAATTAAAGGTAAGTTAGTATAATACAAACAGGAACTGCAATATGAAGTAAGAGAAAAGCAGGCATATGGCATATTTAGACAGAAAGCCAGGGAAGAAAAACTGAAAAGAAGTAAAGAAGTGAGTGAAGAAAGGAGAATGAGGAGGTGTAAGGTATGAATATAGCAATAACCCACGCCTGGGTGTGGGTAATGCTGGATTTACCCACGGTTGGCGTGGTTCACCCTTGGGACCAAACAAAGCCAACCGTGGGTAAATCCAGCATTACCCACACCCAAAAGTGAGTTATTGCTATTATACAATGACATTATTTAAGAAAAAAAATAATTACTTTTCTTAAATAATGGCATTGTATAATGCCTCCTTGCTGCCCTTCCGCAGCTGTCTGGTATTCCGCAGCAGTTCTGATGTACTGCACATGCGTATGCCTACGCAGTACATCAGAGCTGTGGGCAAAAGCAACGGAGAAAGCAAGATCTCCGTTGCTTTTTACTGTTTCGCTATGTTAAATGGGTTTAACATAGCGAGACAGCTTTAAAATAAGCAACAGAGATTCTCCGTTGCTTTTTTTAAAGCTGTCTCGCTATGTTAAACCCATTTAACATAGCGAGACAGTTTTGAAAAAAGCAATGGAGAAAGAAAGATCTCCGTTGCTTTTTACAAACTGTTTCACTATGTTAAATGGGTTTAACATAGCGAGACAGCTTTAAAATAAGCAACGGAGATCTCCGTTGCTTTTTTTAAGCTGTCTCGCCATGTTAAACCCATTTAACATAGCGAGACAGGTTTAAAAAAAAAAAAGCAATGGAGAAAGCAAGATCTCCGTTGCTTTTTACAAACTGTTTCGCTATGTTAAATGGGTTTAACAAAGCGAGACAGCTTTAAAATAAGCAAAGGAGATCTCCGTTGCTTTTTTTAAACCTGTGTCGCTATATTAAACTCCTTTAACATAGCGAGACAGTGTTTTAAAAAAGAGTTATACTAATGGAAAAAGTCCGGGCGACCAGACCTTTTTCCATTAGTATAAGTCGATTTACAACGTGTACGCTGGCCAATCAGCGTGCACGTTTTGGAATATTAATCGGGGGTCATGGTATAATAGGTTTTTGATCACATTTAGGGATATAGTTTATCCTGGTGTTAATCAAGAACAGAGCCAGCTTTTGGCTAGGAAGTCTTTCAGAATGCCTTTGAAGGATGGGAGGGAGGTTATTGACCTGATGGATACAGGTAAGGAGTTCCATGTGTATCGGTAACAGTAATGTTAAGTGGATATGTTGCCTGTGTTATCATAACTGTGATGGAAGGTGGATATGCGACACATCTCATCATAACAGTGATGGAAGGTGGTTATGTGGCATATCTCATCATAACACTGACAGTAGGTGGATATGTGGCATATCTTATCATAAGAGTGATTGTAAGTGGAAGTGTGGCATATGTTATTGAAACAGTGATGGTAGGTGGATATGTGGCACATGATATCTCATCATAACAGAGATGGATGGTGGTTATGTGGCATATCTCACTATGGCAGTGAGAGTAGGTGGATATGTGGCATATCTTCTCATAAGAGTGATGGTAGGTAGATGTGTGGCATATGTTATCATAATAGTGATGGTAGGATGACATGTGGCTTATTTTATCATAACAGTGATAGTAGATGGCAGTGTGGCATATATTATCACAAGAATGATGGCAGGTGGATATGTGGCATATACTATCGTAACAGTGAGGGCAAGTAGATATGTGGCACATTTAATAAGCCATCTGGTCAGTTCATATTAGGCATAGCGAATAGGTTTAAAAATGATACACCAGTCTTGTTTGTCTCCTTACATGTTCCAGCCTAAACAAAGACAACTGCCCTATAATTCCACATTTAGTGCTTGACAGAGCAACATTTCCATGGAAAGGCAATCTAGAGAGTTAAAAGCTGTGACTGTTCTGTGGTTTAGTTCATGGTTCCTCAGAAATCACCTGCTCGGTCTTACTGTTGTGAAACAATAATTGTTTGAGAATGTGGTGCACTCTTTTGAGAAGTTTACGCCACTCCCCAGTGTTGTGCAACAATGGTGTTTTTAAGTTTGGGTGATGGTAGATGCTGTGAATCTTAATTTGAAAAAAATAGTTGGGCATGTAGAAAATAGAAACATTTTTTTTAATTTTGTCATGTAATAAATGGCACAGCCTTGTTTTGATTGGATGATATCACAAAGGAATTATTCAGAAATCACATTCCAATCCTTCACACTACAATCAAAAATTGTACTCCAGAAAATAAAAGACCTCAGCTTTGTAGATGTACAGAGGTGCCTTCACCCTGCAGACATCAGTTTTACATAGTCCACCATAATTTTCACCGCACAGAGTAAATTAGATTACACTATGGTATATGTAAACCTAAGAATTAAAACTCCATCCTTCACCATGATAATAGTCAAGGTAGTATGTAAAACTTCCCCCAAAGTATGGAGGCTTCACCTCACCCATTACTTCTTGAAAAAACCTCCAACAATTTTATTATAAATCCATTTAATGCATTCTGCTTAATCTGGTCAGAGCTATACTGACATTTGCATGGTGGGAATGTTTCAGGATAGAAGAAGTTCATTCCTGTTGTATAAAGATGAAGGCCTGCTATACAGTAAATGTGATACACAAATCACTGCTTTAGAGCAGACAGTGGATCAGTCTTTTCATTAAATGCAAGCTAACACAGCTCAGAAATAAAGAAGCCATCAATGTATACAGAAATACAAAAACGGAACTGGCACCCCTACAAAAGATTTTTTCATCACAGTTCCTTGAAACTTCATCATTCAAGTTTAGTCTCCAAAAGAACAGGCCTAGGCAACTTCTTATGTACAGATTAAAACAACCTATGCCAAGAAAGCTACTTCTGATTCTTTGGAAATTAATTCCATGTTCAAATAACATTATTCCTTGCTTCCACTAATAAAAGTGAAGGCCAGATGAAACAGACCAAAGTTTTCCTTGTTGAGTTTGTGCTCCACCAGTTTAGACGCTCTTCCAGTTGTGCAGTATTTGTTGAAATAAAAGATGAATATTGGCTTAATGCAGTGATAATTTCTATTGCTTTGTAATCAAATAAACTGCAGAATTTCCTTTTTAAAAAAAATGTTTAAAGAATAATGATTATAACTTTGTAACATATGTTGTATGGTGATAATGTTTCAAGATAGAAGTTCATTCCTGCTGTGCAAAGATGAAGGCCTGTTATACAGTAAATATGATACACAAATCACTGCTTTAGAGCAGAAAGTAGATCACTCTTTTTATTAAATGGAAGCTAACACAGCTCAGAAATAAATCATCTAGTTTCTAGAGCATACATTTAGTTTCCTGTGGTACCCAGGCATGTAATTGGTGGGAAGACTCTCACAGTGTGTATAATAAGACCTTAACAACATGGCCTGATAAAGAAAAAGAAGCTTGACAACCCTAGGCCTTCACTTTACCATCAGTGCCCAGTAATTGAGGACCCATCTTCAGATGTCTTCAGCTGTGTAGATGTCAACAGTTCTGAAGAATGGCTTCAGGTTATATGATTATTTTTCTTCAGTTCTATGACGCACTTTCCTTTATTTTTTTTCTATCTGAGCAAATATTCTAAATCTACTCTCAAGATCAGTCTGTTGCTTTGAATTTTGCCACACGCTTCCTATCAGAAGAGATGGTTGCTTGCTCATCATTCTATTTCCTGCTTCATTTGGTGCCATTTTGAAGTGATTATTTTTTCCTTAATTTAATCATTCAAATTTATTATCTCTAACCCCTTCTTGCTACAAGTTTTATGCCGTAAATAGTTATTTTAGAAAGCAATGTTTACAGAGCTGTTACTTAGAATGTCCACTCGTCTTTTCTCTACAGTTTACAGTTTTCTTACCTACTGTAAATTTTCGTATGCCACTTTTAGAAATTTTACAGTTCTTTCTCATGATATATTGATGTATGCTGTCTACCTTTTCATTAGTAACACTTTTTTTAAGTCCAGAGCTACATTTGTTTCTGGCAGTTATCTGAAACCTGACATTTTCTAGTCAATGTGCCTTATTTTGCAGCTACTTTTATTTTCTTGGCCAGATAACTAATTAGGCAGTCCCATTTGTAACCTGACATGCTTCCCTCTTTCATACAAATCAGAGTTGACATTGTGCTGCATTTCACTTACACGCTAAGACTTTTCAGTATTAATTTCTCATGTATAGTGTCCTCTTTTAGTGTTTGTTGTGCACTTGTTATGATTATGTTTTATGAAGTGAATCTCTGTTGGTTGATATGTTCATGCTGTATGTGCTTATTAGTCTTTGCAAAGATAGCTATTGCTCCTACGTACTACTGCTTTTTTTCCTGCTAAGATGTGTAGCTTTATTTTATGCCCTTTTTCTTTTTGATGCAACTTCCCTTTTCAGAGTGAATCTGTGTTGGTTGATATTTCCATACTAATTTTGCTCTGCATAGCAGTGATCTGTCGGTCTAGGTCATGACATTTAGTTACATGCCAAGTTTAAATTGCTTAGTTTCCTGTATTTTCCTTGTCTCTTGTCTGGCATATGTGCCTGGCATGGTTTGGTTCTGACTATCACTCTAACAGTTAACTCATTCCCTCTCAGCACCCTGTTTTATCTCAGTGACACACACAATTTTCCCAGTACTTGCTCTTTAGTCTAGGTTTCTGGCTTTAGGATTTTTTTTTTCTTAGCTGCATTTTTGAAACTTAATGGTCAATAGCGGTTAGCGTTGTCGCCTGACAGCAAGGGGTTCTCCCATTCAAGTCTTGGGTGGAGCGCCCTCTGTGTGGAGTCTGCATGTCCTCCCCGCAGTTGAGTGAAGCTAAAGACATGCAGGTAGGTGCGTGCGTGACTGGGTGTGCCTTCTTTGAAGGTTGGGCATCAGGCTGGCAACTCGGCACCATAAAAATCCACTGCCAGTCATGAGCTGACCAGAGTTCCTCTGTGGCGACCCCTAACCAGGAAAAGCTGAAAGACTTTTAATGGTCAGTACCAAATATGTATGCTTTTCTCCATGTTTTTTCAATTGCCATTTTGCTCCTGATTTCAACTCTTGTAGCAGTTGGATCCTTTATACCTGGTTTTAATTCTCTCATTTGACATACTGGGGTTTCAGGCTCAACTCCTTCTCAGGGCTGATGACTTCCTATACTATGACCCCAATCACCAGGTGCTGTCCATTCCTGACTTCTTACATATTATTTATTTATACAATTTATTAAGTGTGGTATAGCACCAATCCCATTGGACCAATGTCAGTCTCATCATAGATTAGGAGGATCTTCCTTGAATCCTTTTCCCCTTAGGGTTGACCCTTTCTTAGTCAGAATGAATTTCCTTACTTTTGGCTTCTATCTTGATTTTATTTAACCCTTCATACTTCCTCAGGATCTACTGGTTTCTTCAGGATCAGCCTTGACCTCAGTGGGACTGACCTCAATGCCATCGGCTTCAACCTCACCTCCTCCAACCTCAGAATCACTAGGGGCTAAAAGATTTCTTTAGCATTTATGATATTTTTGATAATTTCAAATTTGACATCATCAGTCTCTACTTCTGTTATCTCCAAGATCTCCATTCTTTTGAGGTTAATATTCCCTCAGTGAGGTCAACCTACAGCTTCAGAATCTGCTTGTTCATCTGTAACATTTCCCTTGAAGTTACAGATTTTCATAAAGGTTGACTAAATAAACTTTGAGTCAGTCTATATTATTTGGGTTCAGTTGTGACCTCTACTCCCCTGCTGACCTTGACGTTATGTGAGGACAACCAGATCATCCTTTCGTTTCATTTTTCTGTTCCTTGCTAGGGCTCTAGTCAGTGGTTTGATGCAAGCTCTTCTGGAATGATTGACTTGCTAGTACCTGGTTTAGGGGTCTGATTCAGGGATTTTTGAGCCAGCCACTTTGTTCAACACCCATATCTAGAGCTCAGGTATTTCTTCTGAAGCCTGGCTCTGTACTGAGTGTTTTCTCAATCCCAGCCTCAGTCTAGTTCTATGCCACTATAATGAAGTTTCGGGGCCCATCCATAATCAAGCAGACAAGCATTGCAAATTCAAATCTTGGTTTTACATTTTATTTTTCCAGTCTAACTGATGACACTTTGATCATTGATACTTTCTAGCATCATTGCCAAACTTAGTTAGGAGGTGTTATAGTGCACTAATATTTTCATATATTTTTACAGAGTAGCCACTTTTTGTTTTCTCACAGTGTTACTCTTAGTATTCTCATGTTTAGTTCTACATACATATCACAGTTATAATTAAAAATATATCAACTGGAGGTTTTACAGACTATGAGACTATCAGGAAAAAAATACCCCAACCTAACAGTCACTTTAGTGGCCCTTACGCCCCTTTTTGCTGTTCCTTTTCATGCCTTCAGTCATTCTTGACTGTGAACTTTTTGGAGAGGCTCTCTAACCATTTCTCTACCTAGTCCACTGCTAGGTATTACTTTTGACTTGCCTGTGTAGTAATAGCTAACCCAGGCATCACCAGCAGGTCTGCACATGGAGATCAAAGGGTCACACCAGCAGGTCTACACATGGAGATCAAAGGGTCTGAATGGAGAGATGATGAAACCAGCAAGAAAAAGAGAGTAGTATTGCTGGAACTGAATTCATCCTCAAGTCTTGGTGAGTACCTTCACATGGTAGACCCTGTTTTTGCAAAACCTCACAAAGATGACATTGACATATGGATGGTATTTTATACAGTATACATTATGGAGAGAGGTAGGTTAAAAACTAAAAAAAAAAAAAAAAAAAAAGACAGCTGGGTGCACAATTCCCAAGATAAAAAGTGCCCAATCCTGGTGTACACACTGGTGCTAGGACTGGAAAAAATGGCAGTGTAGAATCTCAAGACACAGAAACATTCCTACAACAAGGTTAGGCCAGACTCAGGGGGATAATGGCCCCTCCTATTGTGGTAGGAAGTAGTAGCCCCCAAAGAACACAAAAACGGACAGACCAAAAAAAGTTGCCAAAAGATGGTTGAGTGGACTATTGAGGATAAGGAAGACATTATGCATTGTTACTATTATGCAAGAAACCTAGAATTTCTAGATAGAAGATATTCAGAAAAACTAAGAGATAAATTAAAGGAAAAAAAAATACTTGCACAAGACAAAGTAACAAAAGCTTCAAATAAAAATTTGTGTTCATTAATACAACAGTTCTATGAAAGACACAGCAAAGGCAAAGAAACTTTTGGCCACCTGGAAAAAGAAACGACTGAAGTGCAAAAATATAAAGAACAAAATCCAGAGAGTTTTGAAACGTATAAAAAAATTTGACATGGAAAAGAGAAAAAGAGATCTGATACAGTGCAATATGTATGCAAAGGAGAAAGCCATGCTAATCAATACAAAAAAGCTCCAGAGATATTTCAAAAGAAATACAGGCAAAGGCATCAAGATATGGACATTTTACAATACAAAAAAAAATAAGAAAACAAAGGGGAATGTAGAAAAAAGGATTAGGAATGGAGAAGTTGAAGAAATAGAAACTGAAGTTAATGATTACCTGCAAAGTGATGCATTTAGAGTAGAAAATTCAACACAGGTAATGTCGCAGATGATGGAACAATGAGTCCCCAAATGAAGGAGAAGCAGGTGGAGCAGGAGACATCTGAAGACTTGCTGCATGATGATGTTTTGAAGCCTTCTGCAGGAAGCTGTTGCAATTGTACTGCAATGGAAGGAGCAGGAAACAGAGGCAAATCTGACACAGGCATTGTTGTGGAGTGATGGGCCAATGAATTCCCATGTGAAGGAGTAGCAATGGACCAGGATGCATCTGAAGAGAATATGACACAGGGGATGTTCTGGAACTCTCTGTAGAATGCCCAAAGTAAACCGAGAGCAAAGAATGTGCTCTCAAACTAGAAGAGTGTGATTAAGGGAAATGCTTTTTTTTTTAATAAAGATGGATAGATGCATTAAGATCAATGAAAGAAATAGATTACAAAAAGTAAATAAGACCCTAAATGTTTTACGTTTGTTAAAACAAATGAAAACAGTAATCAGGACTATTAAGAGAAATCCATGTGATATACCAGTAATAAATATGATATATTACTGTGCAGCGAAATTAATAACAGATAAAGTCTTACCACAAAAACATAGAGTAATAAGGGAAAGGAACTGGATAAATAAAATGCCACCATGGAAGCACTGAAAAGAGAAAAGTATAAAACAATTAAGTCAGGAAGTGTCACAGTTAAAAGAATATAGAAGAGGTTATAGATCAGCAAAAATAGTTAGAAAGACAGACATGGTAAAAGTATCAAAACAGACCAGGATCTATCATACATTATTGCAAATAATACACTAAATATATTTATAAACTAAGAAAAGCTTAGAAGATATGTCGATAAATATAAAGGAAAGTACAAAATCATAATTTCATTGATGACCCAAAAAAGTTTTATAGAGAACTGGGAAACAAAGCAAATGGAATAGGAACATGACCAACTAAAATAAGAAATATACACATTTTGGAGAAATATTTATAAAGAGCATGTGGAACATAACAAAAAGATGCTGAATGGATAGAAAAAATAAAAGAAAGAGTAAGGATTTGAAATGCAGAGAATATGAAATGAGATGAAGTAACAGCCAGAGAAATTAAAATAAATAAATAAATAAATAAATAAATAAGACAATCTCCTAATTGGAAAATCACAGCCCAGATGCAGTACTTAACTTCTTGCCAAAAGTGTTAACATCTTTATACAAAGATTTAACATCTTTATACAAAGATTTAGCCCCGAGTAAGATTTACTTACATGCTCATCCTGAGCAGACACCAACCACGTTAAAAACAGGAAAAACGATACTCCTTGTTAAGAGTGAACCTGCAAGCCATCCGAAGACCTACAGACTAATAACTTGGCACCTGATGATATACAAAGTATCAAGTGGAAATGATTCCGAAATTTGTAGTCATTTAGAAAAAAACTTTATCATGGCAGTATAGCAAAAAGGTAACAAAAGAAAAGTCATTTGGAACACAGGATCACTTGTTGCTAAATAAAGCCATAATACAGAATTTTAAACCGGGGAAGAATTTAAGTATGGCATGGGTAGATTACAAAAAAGCATCGGACAGTATCTCACATTCATGGATAAAGAAATGCTTACAGACCTATAAGATACACCCTAAACTGATCAATTACATTACAGTGACCATGAAACAGTAGCAAACCACTTTGCAGTTATGCTATGACAAACAGCAAATTATTATCCCAGGGGATAAAAATTCAAAGGGTGATATTCCAAGGTGATTATTTGTCACCATTGTTGTTTTGTCTTGCCCTTAATCCATTAAGCTGTTTACTTCAAGTATTAGGCCATGGTTAGAATTTGGCTCTCAGGAAACAGCCTCGTTTAAAGACTTCTTATCTACTTTTTGTGGATGACTTAAAACTGACAGTTCATCAGATGAGGAGTTAAAAGCCTAACTGCAGCTGGGTAAAACTTTCTCAGTTTATATCAGAATATCATTTGGTCTTGATAAATGTGCAAAAGCAATGTTTAAAGCAGGAAAGCTGCAGTACCAAGAAAATATCAATCTGGGACAGGAATGTGATATAAAATAACTTGAGCAGAAGACAGTGTATAATTATTTGCGGATGGATGAAGGCTGTGCAATAAAACATGAACAAATGTGAGTAAATCTTAAGAAATACTTCAGGAGACTAAAAGTAATACTGAGAACAGCCTTGATATCTAGAAATAAAGTACAACCTAGTACAAGCAGTAAACTAAATTTGCTCTTCATGTTCTAACTTAGAGTGTTGGGGTGACTGGCCCAAAAGGTATCAAATCAGTTGGACAGAAAAACAAGAAAAATGCTTCACACTTATCAAATGACATATAAAAGTCAGTCTATACTAACTTTACATATTCCTAGCTCTGAAAGAGGCCTGGGTCTCCTCGAAATTGATTGCAAGTATAGATCTGCAGTTGTGGAATAACATACATGTCTGCTGACCTCATCAAGTCCAAACATAGTGAAAATTTTAAAACATGAGGACAGGAAGTCTAAGATGACCTCTCTGCTTATTTTAGCAGAAGCATTCAGGTATCAAGTTGGAATGGACTTTAAACCAGAAGTTGACAAAAATCAGATAGTAACTGAATTTGTGAAAAAAGAAAAGAAAGAATAGAAGGATCAGATGAGAAGGAAAGACGTGGAAAAGGCATAAATATTGTGGCAAGTACAGAGATCTCCTAGAACAACCTCGTGTTAATCAGGATTTGATGCAAGACTGGTAAAGGAGAAGTGAGTTGAAACCAAAAGATGAAAGGTGAATAGTGGCAGCTCAGGATAGTGGACTTCACACACATCGGTTTACAAAGTTCATCGAACATGCAGGAGAAACAGACAAATACAGTTTCTGTAAAAAAGAATTGGAAACAGTCACACATCTTGTTGCTGGGTGTGATACATTCACAGCAGATGGCCTGTACACCAAAAGGCACAATAATGTAGGAAGACTGTTGCACTGGGGATTGTGCAAACACTATAATGCAGAAGTAGCTGAGAAACACTGGGAACATGAATGATAAATCATTATACAGAATGATGAAATTTACATCAGTTCAAAAAATAGATGAAAGAAAACCAGATATAGTAGTCCATGAAAAAAGAGAGAAAAGTAGCATTGACTATTGAAATTGCTACACCTAGTGGTTACAGTGTCTTATGTACAGAGAGACACAAAGTCATAAAACATCAGGATTTGTGGGCGGAAATTAGAGCAATGTGGAAGAAAGGCACCCAGACAGTTCCAATAGTAGTAGGAGCAATGGGTCTAATAAAAACAAATTACAGTTGTACTTAGATAAACTGCCAAAATATGCAACTCTGGATGAATTAAAGAAGAAGACAATTCTGGGCACACTGGGTGCTGAGATGAGAAGAGCACTCTTGGCTAACATCAAAGACTGAAACAATATGAGTTTCATTAACTAATCGTACCCTAATTTAAGGATGGGGTCCATTTCTGTCAGTGTATTAAAAACCAAAAAGACTTGGAGAAATTAATCCTAGAGATCCTCTCTCCTGACTGGCATTTATGCCACGTGTTGGTATTTTTAAATTAACTGTAGGCCCATCTCAGTTTTTGAATTTTTTTTGTTCTTACAGAACATATTCCTCTTCAACTCAAGAGAGTAAGTGTTGCTTGGTATCAGAGGCAACTTCTCAGTTATCTCATCTATTTTTCTAACATGGTACATTCCAGTGGAAGGTCTCAAGTGACTGTTTTTTCAGGAAGCTAATTCTTTCCCCTGTGATGTAGTTTCTCGTTTATCATTGGTTCAAGCTTGTTATCCTTTTCTCACATACACTATCACAGACTTCTTGTATAGTCTGTCTGATAATTACGATTCAGTCCTTTTTTGATGTAGTACCTGGCTGAGGTGAATGCCTTTGTACCACATGCATCATTGTAGCTCCCCTGGTTGATTGCAATAACCTCTTCAGAGATCTCAGAAATTTGTGCCCATTGAAAATCAATTTCGTTTTAGCCCACAGTCTAGCTTCTTTCTCCTGAAGATTGATAGATTGTACAATATATTTATCTCCTAGTTGTATCTGTCTCTATTGCAGCACCCTCGCATATATTCATAGACAACTTCTTTACAACTTTCAGATTAATTTCAATAGGCTGTAACCTTGGTCTGCTTCTCCCTAAACCATTCGGTAGTTAAGTGTTATACAACTTCAGCCATCCATAGCTATGGAACTGAAGCTGAAGCTTGGTAGTCACTTTCTGGATTTAGGACAGAAATTTGTATATCCTGAGAGCATATGACTTCGTTTGCCACTTGTTAATATACACCTGTGACTTTGTGGATCATAGGAGGTTACTAGGCTAATGGCCCCAGGGCCCTTACAAACCTAACCATGTTCAACCCGTGTTCCCAAATGTGTCTGGTTCAAGCAGACCTAAAATCAGCACCTATTGCCCCAGTCCAAGAGGGACATATGTAGAACCCCCTGGGGTGAATTTCTGGTTACCCATCCAATCATCCAAATTATGCTTAAATAGGGCCAAATGAGGGGCTTTGTTCAACATGAATAGGAAGCTTGTTCCACAGGTGGGGCAGCCTCTGTGAGAAAAATCTGTCTCTCCAGCAAGTTCTGTTGATGTGACATAGGAGGTTAAGGTCCTTTGAATGAGTGACCTGTGTGCCATTTGACTTGTGAATGTGCAGCATTTCCATTAATGCTGGGTCAGAGATTGCTCTATATGCAAGGCACAGGTCACTTCTGAGAAGTCTATACGACAAAGAGTAAAGTGACAATGATTTTAGTCTGTCTGCATAAGACAGATCTTGAAGACCCTGAATTTTCTTTGTAAGGAACCTTTGTGGTCTCTCCAACTGCCGCAGGTGTTTGGAAAGAAACATACCAAAGGGAGTGTTGTACTCTATTATTGATCTGATAAGGGAAGAGTACAAGGGGGTTATAACATTTTTTTTCTGGAGGAAATGCCCTTACTTATGAGACGACCAATATAAAATGCCTTTCTTACCACTGTGGAGATATGGTGATCGAAGTTAAGGTTGCTGTCGACCTGTGTGCCCAGATCTCTCGCCACTGACTGTGTGCTTAGGGTATTGCTATTGATGTGGTAGTTTGCAGGAACATCACCGTTGTCAAAGGAGATGATAATGCATTTTTTTGGATTAAATTTTAGACCATGACTTTGGTACCCATCATTAGTCTGCGTAAGACCTTCTTGCAGGATGTTGACATCGTTAGGGGTTTCAGTGATCACTCCCAGTTTGAAGACATCATCAAACTTTGTCAGCCTTAGTCCTTTAGTTTTAGCCTTTACTTCAGAGAAGGAGATTCTGAACACTAAGGGTTCCAGAACCAAAACCTGTGTAACACCACTGGTTACAGGTCATCTGGAGGAGGTGGAGTCCCTTGTTTTGACCATATGAGTTCTATCAGTGAGCCAGTTTGCAACCTACCTGACAATATATGGGTTGTTACCCAGCTGGGTGAGTTTATCAATGATTGCTATGTGGGTGAGTGTGTCAAAGGCCTTGGCTAAGTCTATGTAGGCCGTATGCAAATCTTTGCACTTGTCTAGGGCTTTGGTGACTGTCTCGAAGAAGTCCAACAGGTTTAGCAGGCATGATCTCTCTTTGACAAAGCCAAACTGGGTGGGGTCAAGTGTTTGGAGATTTCCTATATCTTTGTTAATAGGGTCCATGATGATTCCATGGCCTTGCAGATAAGGATGGTCAGGCTAATGGGTCTATAGTTCCTGGGATCTGTGGATGCACCCCCTTTGTGCAAATGGATGATGGTAGCTGTTTTCCATTCCACTCGGGCAAACCAGTGTTTAGGCTGTGATTGAAAAACATGCCCAATGATGACGATAATTCCTGTTGTACCCCATGTAGAGCACAGCTCGGAATGTTGTCTGGTCCCATAGAGGCTGTATTTTTGGCCTTGGAGAGGGCATTAAAGACCTGCTCCTCAGATCCTGAGGAGAGGATTGTGTCAAATGCCTTGGTTAGGTCAAAATAGGCGATATGCACTGTCTTTCCCTTCTCCAGGGCCTAGGTGACTTTCTAGAAGAAAGTCAACTATGTTTAACACGCATGATCTATCTTTAATGAATCTGAATTGGGTTGAGTCCAGAGTTTGGAGATTACCTGTGTCCTTGTTAATAAAGTCCATAATGATTCTTTCTATGGCCTTGCAGATGAGGCTAGTCAAGCTTATGGGTCATTAATTGCCAGGGTTGGTTGATGAAAGAATAAATAAATATTTTAAAATATAATCAATACTTAAAGTTCTCAACGGATTCACCTAATTAGTATTTTCCCTCTTCCTTATGCTTAAAAGGTCTAATAAGAAAGGATGCCTTATGGATGAGAAACAGATCACCACATATTTTTTTAGACCTAGCTTAAGAGTGTCTTTCTTTATAAACCAGCATTCCCATAACATGGATCATTTAAGTACATCTGATTTGAATATTTTCCAGTTGTGTTTATAACTTAAAAATAACATAGTTTTCAAACATGGATTCAGGTCTAACAAGATGTCTAGATTTAACTATCTTAGTTTAATAAATTCTCAAATGCAACTGATGAGTTTATTACTTTATTACAGTCTTTAACTGCACTGTTTATGTGGCAATCAAAGCAAAGTTTATCATCAATCAAAATTCTTAAGTCTTTGATTTCAACTGTGACCTTCCTGATATGTTTGTTGTCAATCATATAATCACACTCATTATATACTTTGATAAAAATACCCATGCATTCAGTTTGATCAAGAATACTTGTTATTTCTTTTGATCTTTTTAAAGACTATGTTTTCCTAACATTAAATCACCATCATGATGACAGTAAAATGCCTAATGAGACACTATATAAATTAAACTAATATAGTCCTAAAATAGACGCCCCCTGGGGTATCCCACCCTGCCTTAAAACCTTTATATTCTATTTGTCCCTTCCTGTTTGTTAACCATTCCTCAATCTAATTCAGTAAAGATGCAGATCTTATTCAGTTTTTTTATCAGCCTGTTATGTTACACTCTATCAAATGCTGATGTGAAATCAATAAAGACTACATCCATTTGTACTTCATCTTTAGTTCCCAAAATGATGCTATTATAACAGCAGCAACAACAACAAAATGATTACAAGTGGCAAGGGCTCTTTCATTCATAAACATCTGTTGATGGATGCGGCATATACCTTGTTGTTCTACTTTTATAAATAGCAATGTTAATGCTAGGGATTCCATTACTTGTCCAGTACTTAACCGCAGGCTAACAGGGCTAATGTTTGCTGGAAATTAGGTGCAACTTTTCTCTTACGTATTGACCTTATTTAAGCAAATATCCAGTCATGTGATATCTTGGCAGTTTTGTAGGACGCTTTAAATATCAACAGCATGGTTTTACAAGATTCATTCTTAGTAATTTC
Source organism: Protopterus annectens (assembly GCF_019279795.1). NCBI lineage: Eukaryota > Metazoa > Chordata > Ceratodontiformes > Protopteridae > Protopterus > Protopterus annectens. Next base: position 1,381,736,620 of record NC_056728.1, on the reverse strand, counting down.
AAGCTTTTGTTAGAGATGTTGTCTGTGCAACTAGCTTTAGTGTGGGCTAACATCTTTAATATTTTTGACACTGTCTGTTCACAGATATTAAAAAGTAGTGCTTATTTTGCCATGTTATGTAAATTACTTTGTCACTGTAAATATTTTTAAAATGTTTTATAAAGAAATTTCTCCTGCTTCTTTCATGATCGTATTACTATGCTTACACTCTACTATTTGTGTTTGCATTAAAAATATTGCTGTTCTTGATGCTGACTTAAGAGTTTCTTCATAAGATTGCTGGTCTTTTAGTGCACTCCTCTTAATAATCCTATCTAAGTAGTTCACTATAGAAATAACTTATTTTTACCTGCCTTCCCTCTTTTCAATATTTATTGCCAGCTTTAATTAATCTTATTGTACTGATGTGTGTATTACCTTTATAAAGAGGCATTATTTCCAACATTAAGTTGTTTTATTATTATTTTAATCTTAGTAATCCAATTTTTCAGTTGGACCCTTGTTTTAAATTCTTATTTGCAAAGAAGATTTCCCATGAAATATGAATAAGCAACTCCTTTTTTAAATAGTTTGTTTGCTTGTAAAATAATGCAAAGGTTGTATTTCTGACTGGACTTGACATAGATAACACAACTGATACAAACACAATCAAAAAATCACTATCTGCAATGGGTGGCAAGAGTTTAACCTTATTCTTCCTGTACAGTGTGAGTATGCTCTTTAAACCTGGTTCAGACAAGTTTTACTAACAAATATGCTGAACACTTTCTGGAAAGATGAAATTATCAACCTTAACAGTTAACACCCATAGCTGCTTATAGCATCCAGACTTTTTTGGGTGTGGCTTCTTTAATTATGCAATTTATCATCTAATAATATGAAGTACTGGAAAGGGCAAGGAATTGTTAACAAAATGGCACTACAACTGTTAGTCTGCTATGTCATACAGTAGAAAAATGAATCACCTTTTGACATTTATTATTCATATTTTCACATTCATGTTCATATCTTCATAAGTGACAGACATACATGCTATGGCATGGTGTGAAATGCCATGGTGGAATACAGAAAATACATTGTCAATGTCAGTTTATATCACACTATACTGGAGATATTGTTTGTTGTTTGTTAGTAATTATGAAAATAAGCAATTGTTTCATACTATTTAATACTTCAAAATCCAAGTGACATGTAAACTATTGCATGGCATCATGTGAAACTGTAAATGTTGTTGAAGAAAACTGTCATTGATATTTGTACTATAAGTTGCACATCTTAAGACACATTCAGTATTACTTATATTCCATGTTAGCCATGTAAGCGTATGTTTTCATATTTCTGTAAATATCTCAATAAGCATGCAACCAGAAAGGAATTTCTTGCTGTCAAATGATAGCATATGTCTAGTTAACAAAAGTGTTCTAATAATACATGTTTAGGGTATAGAGTTTCCAAGACATGACCAAATTGTGAAAGTTTAGTAAAATATATATTTCTGGGTTTGGTGCATTAAATATATTATAGTACTTATGGAAAACTATGAATGCATTGACAGTTACCACTTGAAAGAATAATCCTTACTGATAGCATTGCTACTTGTATAGTTTTAATGGTGTTTATTGTACACAAAATATTTACATTTGTTTACCTTATGCTTTTAAGCTGATTTTTCAGAAAATGCTCTGGAATGCAGATGTGTGTAGGCTGCTAGAGGAGTGACACTCCACAACACATAGATGATAATGAGTTATACAATATGCGATATTTTCTTTTAATCAGTTTATTACTTTTTTCCTTTGGCTATTGCGCACTGCCAACCCTTTGTTTCCTCTTTTGTTTATGTTTTTTTTTTTGAGTTCCTATAACCTGAGTTAATAAAATATGTCTTGTAAGTAAAATTTGTAAATCATCATTTTATTAGCTTTGTCTAGAAGAGAAATGTCATCACTGTTTCATTTTATGTAATCTAGCATATTGTTACCGTAAGAATTTGCTTCTTCCCAATGCATTCATGTATGGGTTGCTATGCACTTTGTGCTGTTTTCTCTCATATTTTGATCAAAACTAAAATACCATTTTTGGTTTTATTCTGCTTATTCCTTCTAATTATTGTGTTTTGTCTTTTCTCTGGTATTTTCTTGTCTTTCTTCAGCTAATTTTATTTTGGTATCACTTTTAGATTCCTTATAATTTCTGTTTGCAGTAGAATCATTTATAAGTACTGCTTCTTTCATATAACTTGTTTAAATTAGAAACATTATTTTCACTTTCTGGAATGCCAGTCAACAAATGATCCCCTCATATAATGTTCCTCCTGCTATTCTTTATATATAATCAAAGATAACATTCCGGACTATGGCTGCTGTACACTGATATTTTATTTTTCCTCCTTAATTCTGATAATATAAACATGAGAATTTTTTTTTTCAAAACCAAGGCAAGCACTTCTAAAATTATCTTGGGATAGTCTGAATAAGTACCCATATGACGGACAGATGGCTAATAATATATTTTAATAAATCTATGAAAGCAATCTATCAAAATCCCCCCTGCTGTATAACCACAGACATCACAGGCTGGGCAGACTTATTGTCCCTTGATTTCCTTACAAAACAAGTACTCTTATATTATTAATATTAAATTATACACACTGCCAGGGCAACTTAATAAAACAAACAAATATTATACAGTATAAAAGAGTATGTATTTTGTGAAATACACAAGTTAAAAAGCAATATACTCATCAAAGAAACATTCTTGCAGTCAATTATAAAAAGAAAAAGGATGGTGTATAACTTTGTGAGGCAAAGCACACAATGCAGAAATATACAAATTAATATTAGATTTTTGCTTAGTTGTAACATGTATCTCTTCTATTCTGGTTAATGAATGTAAGTCTGTATAGGCGTTGCTTTATAACTAATAAGATTCTACTGGTTTTAACTCACAGTACACTGGTGATGAGGGCTCTAAATAATGGTCACTTATGTGATGCCCCTGCACTGGCCCAGTAATCAAGGAGCCTCAATCCTCATCACTAGCACCAGTGAGGAATGTACACATTGGGAGGATGACAAGTACACACACAGTAAAGTACAATTTCCCTTAAGACCACACAGACAATACAGTAAGTCTAGGGCTGGTTTCTCCCTCTTTCTCTAGATCCCCAATAAGACTCCCCACTGGCACAGCTATAGGGTTAAAATCTCAGCCGAGTGGTCAAGCCAAAACCTCCAGCACCCTCTCTGCCCAACCATTGCTTCATGTCCCTGCCCAAGTAGCTGACACACAGACACAGACTTTGAGATTTGATTTATATACAAACACACAGACACTCCTGGGTAAGGCTGGCACAGGTTTACTAGCTATGCCCCCTTCTGCCCAGACTATAAGGCAGTTATCACTGCCACCAACCACCCTTACTTATCAGCTACTATAAGGCCCTTACCAAAGGGTGACCAATTCTACTGTGTAATGCACTATTATCCAAGTGGTAAGAGTGACCAACAGCAAGGCTATCGGAGTAGCCTATACAGTGTCACAAAATACATATGCAAGTACTCTAAGAGCTTAAATATCTCTAAACAAACCAGCCACAATTACAAGGTTTAAATATATTTAATAATAAATAATAAAAGCATAAGACAATACTCAATAACTCAACACAGTGACATCAGAGTTCAGAACCACAGGAAATATTTTAAAACAACATTGCAGGACAGTGTCACATAAATACAGAAAACATCTAAACTAATCTTACTATATTCCTATCTATCTCTAAGATAGATTACTGTAATCTAGTACTTACTATTAGCAAGGCAGAAGTGCTGATGAGAGGATGTTGTCAGATCCAAAGACAAATACAAAATGCACAAACTTTCTCTGAGAGAGAGTTCTTAAATTAATAACAACACATTACTGCTGGGTCAGTTGGATGACATCACTATTTATCACTTTTCTTCAGTTCCCAGGCTAACAGATACCAACAGAATTTAACATTTCTCTGTGAAAAATACTTATCTCTCAGAAGTTTGCCTAGAACTGGAAGTCATAAAACAGTTAACACTTTTACATTTGAAACTTGTAATTATTTCTGTTTCCAGACAACAGAAATAATTTCTAGCTGTAGACACATTGTCTTCTTGCTGAGATAAATACAATCATAAAACTCTTCACTTATTTTCTCAAAGTTTGCAAGTTAACTCTGTATGTTCCAACTTCTGCTATTAAAACACACATTTGCACAGGCATAGAGTTTATACACATTTCTGCTCTTTTTCAGCAGGGTACACTGTGGTTACATTCTTGAAGCTCAGTATATAACATACAGTTCAACACACACTTCTGCACCAGTAGTTTAATATCCACATAACATATAGTTCAAAGAATAAATGACATAGAATTATTTACAAAATTCCAGCTAGCTGGGCTGGTAGCCTCACAAACCCCTCCCCGAAAACTCAAGCTAGTTTTTCAAGTGACCCTTGTGAAACGTTGCTTGAGAGGGTTGAGCCTATTTGTGAATACCTTACCTCATTCCCTGTCTTGAGAACCCATCTGCACTGGTATTGCTAAGCCCACTGCAGTGCTGCACTGTCATATCATATACTTGCAACCCTAGGCTCCACCTTAGTAACTTGGCATTTTGCTGGCTGGCTCGATGTAGCCATGTTAAGGGATTGTGCTTTGTGACTACAGTGAACTTCCTTCCATACAGATAAGGCTGATGTTTTGGCAGTGCCCACACTATACTAGGCATTCCTTTTCTACAGCTGCATTGCATTCCTCCCTGGGTTGGAGCCTATGACTGAGATAAACCACTGGGTGCTCTTCTCCCTCTGAAGAAACCTGGCTAAGTACAGCACCCACCCCGTGGTTTGAAGCATCCACCTGCACAACAAATTCTTTGCTGTAATCTGGACTGGCTAACACAGGGGGTCCTCCCAAAGCATACAGTTCAACAAACACTTTTGCACCAGTAGATTAATACCCACATAACAAAAACCTTCCGAAGACTGCTGGATAAAAGTCAATATCCTTTAATGGATAAATGTCCAGGATACAAAACCACCATAAAAATCACTGTTGAGTGCTTTCATACACCCTCTTAGGTGAACTCCTTCAGAACAATTTAAAAAACATTCAAAATGCACTTAAATACCTACACAACATAATTGCCAATTAAACAATTACACAATCATTTAAAATTTAAAGGAGCATACTTCTCGCATTATATTACATAGTGCTTCATCTTTAACAAAGGTGCAATAGAGCAGCTATCATTTAAACCAGGATATACTGTTGCTCTCAATCTGATTTGCCATCTAGTTTCCTTGATATTTAAATTATCATATGTCACTTTACCCTGCATATCTTTCTGTATAGAGTCAAGTACAAAGAATTTAAACCCATGGGTGTTATTTTTTGAATGTGTCTATATAAAGCATTTGTGGATGCCTCTATCCTAATGTCTCTCATGTGATCATAAATCCGATCCCTCAGCCTTCTAGCGGTCTTCCTGACATAAAAGCTTGGGCATTGTTGACATAATGCAACATATACAACATTCACTGAGTTACAATTGTAATTGGATCTAGAAGTATACATATAATTCTGAATCGTTATGTGGTCATTCACTAATATGTGTGCACATAACTTACATGCCCCACATTTGAATGTACCAGTCCTTTTGATTTTGTTCACCTGAGTAGTATTAGTAGCCTTTTCCAATATTTGCTTAAAGGTGATATCTTTTTTGTATATCACCTTAGGTACTATTCCTATTTTTTCCATCATTTTTGGTTCAGATAAAATCAACCACCAATTTTTGAAAATTACATTAGTTATATATCTGGCATCCAAACTATAAGTAATGATGATAAATGCTCTTCATTACTTATAGTTTGGATGCCAGATATATAACTAATGTAATTTTCAAACATTGCTGGTTGATTTTATCTGAACCAAATATGATGGAAAAAATAGGAATAGTACCTAAGGTGATATACAAAAAAGATATCACCTTTAAGCAAATATTGGAAAAGGCTAGTAATACTACTCAGGTGAACAAAATCAAAAGGACTGGTACATTCAAATGTGGGGCATGTAAGTTATGTGCACACATATTAGTGAATCACCACGTAACGATTCAGAATTATACGTATACTACTAGATCCCATTACAATTGTAACTCAGTGAATGTTGTATATGTTGCATTATGTCAACAATGCCCAAGCTTTTATGTCAGGAAGACCGCTAGAAGGCTGAGGGATCAGATTTCTGATCACATGAGAGACATTAGGATAGAGGCTTCTACAAATGCTTTATATAGACACATTCAAAAAAATAACACCCATGCGTTTAAATTATTTGTACTTGACTCTATACAGAATGATATGCAGGGTAAAGTGACAGATGATAATTTAAATATCAAGGAAACTAGATTGCAAATCAGATTGAGAGCAACAGTATATCCTGGTTTAAATGATAGCTGCTCTATTGCACCTTTGTTAAAGATGAAGCACTATGTAATATAATGGGAGAAGTATGCTCCTTTAAATTTTAAATGATTGTGTAATTGTTTAATTGGCAATTATGTTGTGTAGGTATTTAAGTGCATTTTGAATGTTTTTAAATTGTTCTGAAGAAGTTCACCTAAGAGGGTGTACGAAAGTGCTCAACAGTGATTTTTATGGTTGTTTTGTATCCTGGACATTTATCCATTAAAGGATTTTTACTTTTATCCAGCAGTCTTCGGAAGGTTTTTGTTCTGGTTTCACGTTTGTGTTTTTACATTTTGGATTAATATCCACATAACATATAGTTTTCTTACATTTGTAAGATAAGCATACAAATCATATTAATATTCACAAATGACATAGAATTATTTACAAAAGTATTACAGTAGTACAGTATTAGCTTTATGCCACATTAACCACTAGTATGACACTAATAGTAAAGCCTCTTTCAATGCTTAAACCCCTTGCCTGCAAGAAAGTGTTAGAGTGGTCCTCTGGAGTGTTTTTAGTCTATATAATATTGACCAATAATGGTACATATAACACTATAGGTACTCAACGGTATTATATGTCACACTACAAGTTCTGGCTGTTATGCTTTCTTCTCTTGTAAATTAATAAGGTAAGCAACATGGCTATGTTCATTGTTTATAGCAATGCACTTTTGAGCGATCATTACTGTTTCCTGCTTTTATGCATACATTTCACTGTACTTTTTTGTAAACAAATTGTTCCTACTCTCAGTGTTACTGCTGTTAAGTCTGTCTTGCAGTAGCCTTCAGCAAAGTATTTGTAGCTAGCTGTTTAACTGGTTTGTTGTACTGTTGCACCTGTGGGTCCCTTCTACTGTGGTTTTATATTAGGAAGACTGGGTTTAGGCATCTTATGGCAGGACATGTTTCCCTGGTGTATCTGCATTGGGAAAAACACAAAAGAACTTGTAGTGCAGTCGTTTTATTAGCCAGAGTCCTCATTAGTTTTTTGTTTTTTTCCTGTGTTGCCATAAATTTTGCACATTTGCATGGGTTAGCTCTGTACAGCAACAATCACCTAGAAAGCAAGTTTTCACTGTAGAATGGTCCTTAAAACTGTACCCTGTAAAGCAGCTATGTAGAGCAAATAACTCACACACCAACAAGCTTGGGGCAGCTAGATGGGCATCGAGTGGCAATCCCTACAGATTTAGTAAAATTTAGTACTTTTTAGTAATTACTTTTTAGTAATTTAGTACCATTAAAGTTAGTAGAATTTAGTATTGTTAAGCATAATCTACCCTAATAAATCACCCTTATTAGTCTGCACCCAAGGAATAGACAGTATGGATATGCTATTTTCTAACCTCTCTGTAGTCATTTTGATGGATATGGGCATCTTGAGACAATATAGCAATTGTGTCATGTTTACCAACAGCCACTTAATCCTTAAAGAAGCAGACACAGTATGGGGGAGTTGTAGATACACAATGATACTGGAGGCTAAACTCTTGCATACAAGTGAATGTCAGCTTGTTGAAACCACACACAGAACACGCCCTCACCTCACATACCATACAACATATACACATAGAGTAACATATACTGAGGCACTTAAAAGCAATATTCCTAAATGACAAAGATAGCCTAGACCATCTATTGTCACACCTATGCCTCAGCAAGCCCAAAGGCACTCAGAAAAACAACACCTAACACCACACACACACACACACACACACACACACACACACACACACACACACACACACACACACTATTACTCATTCTGAAGCCTCAAACAATAAGCCCTTAAGGCAAGCAAACACACTTCCCAGGACTCTCTTCACAGGGCATCCCATTGTAAGATATACTGATGTCCCTCTAACCAGGCTGAACATGGAGAAGACAGTTGCTTATCTGGAGCCAGGCTCTGCCAAATCATGCACACACTCAAGTCATTATGCCACAGGTGGTATAATTCCATATAGATGTAAACGACCTGAGATTTGCCTCCTTGGACTCTATGAAGAGAGATGCTATGGAGCATTCAGAGTACATGTCTGAGGATGGTATGAGCCTAGAATTGAGCACAATATTACCATCATCAAGGATGATGCCACAATATGAGCAAAAAATGAATTCAGTTTTATGTGAATAGGAAGTCTATTCCAGAGTAGCAGCAGTCTCTGTGAGACATATCTGTCTCTCCAGCATGTTCTCTTAATGTCACAAGTTAGGTTGAGATCCCTAGAGCGAGTGACTCTTGTGCCATTTGACTTGCAGATGTGCAGCACTTCCATTAGGGCAGGGGTGGAGACTGCTCTATAGGCCAGTCACAAGTCACGTCTCAGCAGCCTATAAGATACAGAGTAAAGTGACAGGGCTTTCAGCCTGTCCATGTAAGTCATGGTTTGGAGTCCCTGTATTTTCTTAGTGAGAAACCTCTGAGGCCTCTCCAGCTGCTGCAGGTGTCTGGTGAGGTACATGCAAAAGGGTGCATTATACTCTATAAATGGTCGGATGAGGGTCAAGTACAGTGCAGTTATAACATCCCTAGACCTGGATGCTATGCCATTGCTTATGAGGTGCGCTACATAGAAGGCTTTTCTTAGCACTGTGGAAACTTCGTAGTCAAAGTTCAGCTTGCTATCAACCTGTGTTCCCAAGTCTCACACCACTGGGCTGGACCTCAAGGGGGTGTTGTCAATATTGTAATTTGTAGGGAATTCTGTTTTGCCAAAGGGAATAATAATACATTTTTGGGGGGATTCAGTTTTAGACCATGGCTTTGTTACCAGTCATTTGTCTTAGCCCTTCTTGTAATATGTTGACATCATTGGTGGACTCAATGATTGCACCCAGTTTGCAATCATCAACAAACTTAGTGAGCCAAAGGCCAGTACTTCACTGGTGATGGGTCTACTGGTGGAGATGGAGTCACCAATTTTGACAGTGTGTGTTCTGTCAGTGAGCCAGTTGACTACCCATCTAGTAATGTAAGGGTTAATCCCTACTGTTTCTCAATGATGCCAGAGTGGGGAATTGTGTTGAAAGCCTTGGCAAGATTGAGATAGGCAGTGTGCACTGTCTTACCTTCATTCACGGCTTTGGTGACTTTCTCAAAAGAAGCCCACCAGGTTTAATAAGCATGATTAAATGTTGATGAAGCCAAACTGGGTTGGGTCCAGCATCTGGAGATTGCCTATGTCCTTGTTGAAAAGGTCCATGATAATTTTTTCCATGGCCTTACAGATGAGGCTGGTTAGACTTATAGGTCTGTAGTTCCCAGGGTCATTATGGGAGAACCCTGCCCTGCAGTGTCTTGTCCTCTCTAGTAAGGTCTGACCATAAAGCTGTCTCCCTTGAAATCAAAATCAACTCTGTAATACCATTAAAGCCAGTGTAAGGTCAGGTTTCATTTGTTAGACAAAAATACAGTATTCTCTTTGCATAAGTCTAGAAATGCAAACATATTAAAGTAGAACTTCACAGTTTGCATACAGTTTCAGTAAATGCACTTTCAATCAATGAAAACCTTGTCAAGAATACTGATAAGAAGAGAATGTGCAGTACACTGAGAACAAACATCATTCTGTTTGGAAGGTATAAAGCTTGAAAACCAAGGTTAAAGAGGCATCTAGATTATTGGGAAATACTTCAGAAACAGTTAAGTTAGTTCATTTGGACTGATATGCAGAAAGTCATTACAGTACAAACACTTGAGTATGAGTGAAGAAGTCAGATCAAATACCCAGCATTCCAGAATATTAATGATACTCTTCATGAGGAAAAGGATATGCAAATATTATCAGAGTATGATAGCAGAAGCTGCAGACTATTTCAGTTTATCAGCACAAGGAATATGATGAGTGCAGAAGCTGCAGACTATTTCAGTTTATCAGCACTATTATTGGAGACAGTATATGTACATTGCTGACAACTACCTCCACTGCACATAATAAAGCATTCCTAACCCAGCTACAGTGTGTGCAGACTTTACTCTAAAGGTATAAGGAAATTTGGCCCATAAAGGAAAGACTGGCACCTGTTCAGCTCAAGTTTGGGTAATTAACAGATAAAGAGATTCATTACAGTCTCATTCCAGTTTATTCCAGTCATTTCCAGTTTATTCCAGTATTGTACAGTGCTGTCAATTCTTACAGACAGTAATAGTTACAAACTATTCTAAGGCAATTTACCTTTTGTTAACTGCTGGTTTGTCAAAATTCAGTTCCCCCTCCAAATCCCGAGAATACTGCTGCCTGTGCTGAATTGCTCTCAGAATCTCTGTACAACTATGTCAATGGCTGCAGTACCAATTAGAAGTAAGCTTAGGACTATCCCTAGAAACAAACTGTCCCAGTGGCATCCCACATTAAAGAGGACATACAACAAAAGAAAAAAATATGGCAAAAATCAAGAAAAGTAATTCCCATAAAGATATAAACTCTCTCATCAAATTAAATAGGCAATTAGGAAGACTAATTGGGTCAAGCAAAGCCAACACTGAGGTTAAGGTAGGCTCCCAGGTGAAAAATGATAAGGTCTTCTTCAGCTATGCCAGAAACCTCAAGAGAAGCACACAGCAATGTGCTGAAATGATGGTTAATGGTGTCACACTTACCTTCCCAGATGATTTAGTGAGTCTGTTAGTGGACAATACCCCTGCTCACCTCCAACCATCCTCAAAAAATGCCTAATCCCTCCAACTATAACTAAAAAGCATATACTGGCTGTGCTTGCTAAAGCCAATAACACATCCTCATTGGGCCCTGATAACATCCCAGAGTGCCTCCTGAAGTGTCTAAAATACAACTTATCAGGACCCTAGGAATCATTTAACTACAGTCTTAAAACAAGCTTTGTGCCATATGAATGGAGGACTGTGACAGTCATCCTCCTGTATAAGGGAGGACCTTCAGCAGATTCTAGAAACTACATACCCATTAGTCTGACTAGATTTGTTTGCAAAGCCATGCAAATAATTATCATGGAAACTATCAACAAGGACATAGACGACCTCCAGACACTGGATCCATCCCAGTTTGGCTTTGTCAAAGGAAGGTCATGCTTACTACATCTGGTGGACTTCTTAGTAAAGGTCACTAAGGCAACAGATGAAGGCAAACTGTGCATACTATCTACAAAGATCTGGTTAAAGCATTTGATACAATACCCCACTTGTGCATTGTCAACAAACTTATGAATATAGGTATAAACCCTTTTATAACATGCTGGATAGCTAGCTGGCTCACTGACAGGACACAGGAGGTTAGAATTGGTGAGACCATCTCACCAAAGAGGCCGGTTACCCATTCCGCTTTGGCATCTACTTCTCAGATTTCAATGCCAATGGCAAAGGCTTCACGCTAATCTAGTTCTCAGATGATTGCAAACTAGGAGCAGTCATTGAATCCCCCCTAAGATGAAAACACCCATCAGGAAGGTCTAACACAGACAGACACTTGGTTCCAAAGCCATGTCTTAAAACTCAATATCAAGAAATGCATTATAGTACTCTTTGGGATGTCAGCCATCCTCAATAACTACATCATCAATAAAACAGCCCTAAAAGTTTATTCATTAGTCAGGAGTCAGCATGTAGATAGCAACCCAGTTTTTGACCAACATGTGACCAATGTAGTAAGAAAATCCTTCTATGTTGCTCAACTTCTAAGTAAGCAAGGGTATGACATCTAGGCCCAGAGAGGTCATCATACCACTGTACTTGGCCCTAATCAGACCCATCACAGAGTGTAATGCCCTCTTTAATATGTACCTGATCAGACACACTCAGAAGGTGGAGCATCCACAAAGGTTCCTTACAAAAAGAGTACAGTAAACACAATGTCCTATGTTGATCACCGCAAAGCCTTGTCTCCTTACTTGGTATCATACAGACTTCAGAGAGATGATCTTTGGCAAGCAGTCAAGGAATCCCTGGACCTTGTTTTGATGAAATGTTTGCATATCCACAAAACAAACAACATCTGAACTACTAGATTAAAATACCTAAATTTTGTTAACAACATAATAGGACATGCTAGAGAGACAGATATGTTTCTCAGAGAATTCCCATTCTCTGGAACAAGCTCCTTATCCATTAGATGCAGAGTTCCTCCTTATCCCTATTTAAGCACAACTTGGACTCATGGATGGGTAATCAGAAATTCACCCATGGGCTGGCACCTCTGTCTCTGATGGACAGATGTAGTCAGTAAATCACCCTCAATATGAATCAAATCTGTGGGTCACATTTGGGTTGCATGGCTAGGCTTATAAGGTCATTAGCCTAGTTTACACCTATGACCCTATGTACCTATAATGCCAGATAGTTCTTGTAAACTTACCTTGTATTAAGCTTTTTGACTGGCCAGTCCTAACAATCATATGTGGAAGAAGTAAAACAACAATCGGCACTTTCTTTATCCCTTGCCCTCCTCCCTGCCAATCATATCCATTACCCAATGATATGCAATGCTAAGCACAGTGAATTTAAACTATTAGCCTACGAACTTGCACAAATGCCACAAGTGTCAAAATCAGAGTAGATGTCCTCAGTATTAGTCTTCCCTAGGTACATAAACATAAAAAAGAAAGAATAAAAGTTTTCCCTTTCATGAACATATACTGAATCTTTCCCAACTAGGGCAATGCATCTCACAGACAGCTCACAGACTCAGTCCTACATTGGTTATCTCAAAAACAGTACAAGCAGATAATAGCACAGTTTCATGCTAAGGGTGGCAAATTTAAACTAATAGCCCCAGAGAGCATGTACAAACACCACAAGTGTGGAAAAAAACAGACTACCACATGAGTAGACCTCGCTAGCTGAACAAGTAGAATAAAAAAGTAAAAAGAAATTTACCCTTTCACAGTGAAGTATTTAATCTCCCAACCACACTGATACAATACATACACATTTATTTTCTATTTGTTGCTTCAGTAACACTATGAGAAGGTAATAATCTCAATATTATTATATTGGGATTTTGCCCTTTTCCAAGAATGACACTTGCATACATTTCTTGAGGTGATATAATGCTGCAGTTTAATGGCTATTACTTTTAAAAACCTGATGACATTTACCTGTATTGTTTACATACTTTCCATCTGACTTGAATCCTGATGGCCTGGCTGCAGTCTGTAACATGGCTTATGACATATCTTTGTTACAACTTGTTTTATTGGATTTGGATATACTAAGTATAGAAGTAATAGTAATATCAAGGTTACATATTTTTGGCTTAAATTGCTATAACTAGTTCTGGACACTTATGCAGTGAAACTGTGAGTCCATACTTGTGTTTTGGCTAAGCAATATCAGCTAATGACTAAGATTACTCACCTCTCTCTTTTTGCATGCACTGATAATTTTTTTGCATTGTCATTTGCATTCTGTTTTTTCCTTGAAATTAAAACTAAAAACGTTCTGTTCATTTTTTTCCTTCCACTTTGCCACCCTCTCTCTACCTTCTTCCCTCTGATTCTACACCCCTCTCAAAATTCTACTCCACTCCTTATTAGGCATTTACAGCATCTTCCTGCTGCATTAACTCAATTTAACTCTACTCCTTCTCCTCTCTGGCTTCTATATTCCCTCTCTCACATTTCTACTATACTTTTAATGTATGTTGCTGTTTTTTTAAACACAGTTATCTTTCCTTTTTCTCTCCCTTTCTCGTCTAGAGTTCTAGCAGCCATAATACATTAAAGGTATAAGCATCAGTCTTAAGAAACCCAGTGCTTCACCCAATCTGGAGTTCCTGCATGATTTTCAAGCCAGTAATGGTGTTCCTGTGACTTCAGCTACTGAAACACAATAATAACTTATGTATGTCTCATTACCAGGTTTTGTTTTTCTAATATGTTTCATGTAATTAAAACGAGATGCTGCACATCACCGAGATGTACTATTTTACTCCTACTTTAATATAACTGTTGCCATCGTTCCTACTCTGTCTTCTTTAACTAGAACTGGTACGGACCCACTCTCTGTCCCCTCCTCCCTCCCCTTCTGTAACGACTAAAGCTAACTCCCTCTACAAAGAGTGGCTTCCTCATTTCAATAACTTACCCTTTGTTCTCTGGCTAATTATCTTACTCCCAAAGGTTATTCCCCTCTGCTGCAAAGCCTAAGACTTATAAATTTACTAAAGCTCCAATTTTCTTACCTGGATCAGCTGCTCTGGTAGACTGCCACAGCTCAACCCGTTCCGTTTGCCCTCACTATGCTTTGACTCACTCCGCTCCTCTACCCTACCCCCATTCCTACTCACCCCTGCATATTCTAAACTTATACTTCATCCATCCAGACCACACCCTCTAGCCATTCCCTACTTTCTCACAATCTTTCCTATCACCTCTCATATTCTCTGCACACAGGAACTCCTCCTACAGAAAGACCTTCCTACAACTCCCTCTCCTCCTACCTCTACCTTAGCATTCAATATGTCTATTACTCACAATAACTCTGCTGTATATTCTCGCTATCTCTACTTCCTACCATCAAACCTTTACAAACACAAACTCTGCCCCTGCACTCACCTACACACAAACTCATTTCTCATCCAAACATTCATCATTGCCCCTACACTAATCAATCACAATGACATCCACTTACACACAATAAAAATATTCCAGCAGCCCTCTCTATCTCCCCAAATTAAGCTGAAATATCACTCAATTAACCTCAACTATCCACTACTTAAACTAACTACACCAAACTTACTACTCTCAGGTGATATGGGTCTACTTTGGAAGACCAAAATACCAGAAGTCCGACTTTTAAAATCCCGAGACAAGAAGGCCAACAACCACAGAAAACTGACATCCTGGAACACCAACTTCAAACTCCAGGTAAGTAACCTCTTGGCCAAAAAAACAAAACAAAATTAAAACTGAAGCAAATTAAACCATCTGATGTGGGGGCCCTCTCTCCCACAACCCTCTAACTAAATATACCAACTACCAAGGTTTCACTACAATGGTGGTAAGGGGAAAAGCTCAATATGGTGGCCAAGTGGTTACTTACCTGGAGTTGGAAGTCAATGTTCCATGACATCAGTTTTATCTGGTTGTTGCCTTTTTCGTCTTGGGATTTTAAAAGTCGGCCTCCTGGTATTTCAGTCTTCCGAAGTAGACCTGGGGATATACATCCCAACCCAGTTCCTAATACCAGCTCCTTCCTTCCTACCAATATTTCACAACCCCCCATCTCACCCACATTTTCCGCTTCTCAGACTTACTCCTCCACATCAACTAAAATTCAACCAAAAATTTAACCATACTATCTTTTAACATTCAAAGCATTCTAAACAAAGTCACTGAACTATACTTCTGGATATCTCACCACACCTCTGATGTTCTCACCCTCTTTGAAACTTGGCTAAAACCCCATATCTCTGATAGTGAAATCTTACCCCCTGGCTACAATATCATCCACTAGGATAGATTAGAAAAAAGAGGAGGTGTAGCTATCCTGCATTCTTATATACTCTCCCTCTACCCTTTATCAATCCTACCTCCCAATAATGACCCTGCAGAAGTCCTCTTAGTAAACTGTAAAGTAAATAATCAAAAAAGACTGCCATAGTTGCTACATATATTCCTCCTGGAAATATCATCCCTACCCTTGAACTTTTTCTTTCTTGGATCTCACAAACTATCTCCTATGAAACTATTATATTAGGGGATGTTAACATTGATTGGAAATCTCTAACCACTGATTCCCAAAACTCTAGTATTACCCTCTGTGGTTTCACCCAACTAATCACTACTCCCACTTGTCTGAAAAAAACCCTAATACCAGCACCACACTTCAGTGGAGCCTTACCTCCAACCCTTTCCTCTATCGCAACTGCTCCACACTGCCTGATACCCTAAGTGATCACCTCCCAACCTTTATTCAAAGACACTCACCCCAACTGAACAAATCCCATCAATACAAAGACTGTTGCAAACTGTCTAAATTCAACTCAGACACCTTTAACCATATGCTCTCCTCAATCGACTGGTCCTTCCCCATGACCTCCCCCTGGAAGAAGCTGTTCTAAAATTTAACAGTATCTTTCTAAACACCTTAAACTCCCAAGCCCCCATCAAGAAAATTAGATTAAAATCTAATTATGCTCCTTGGATAACTCAAGACACCCACTCCCTTATGTTTAAAAGAGATAGTGCCTGGAAAAACTGGATAAAAAACAAATCCCCCTCCAATCTACAATATTACAGAAAACTTCACAATTTAACAAAAAGAAAAAAAACAATTCAACCGCAAAAAAAAAAAAAAAATTTACCTAAACCCTCAAAATAACCCTCACTCTAACCCCAAAATATTATGGAATATAAGTAACAGGCTTCCATATCCAGGTATGCTTTCTACACCTACTCCCTTCCAAAGTACTTCTCCCTTAGACACTGCTACTCTTCTTAACTCCTTCATTGACTCCATTCAGAAGATAACTAAAAGAGATACAAGTACCTACCCCACTACTTCCTGTACACCTAAGCAACCTTTTTCTCTTTTAAGCCTGTCCCCACCATTTATATTAGAGCTTTTCTCAGTAAACTCAAAACAGGCTTGTCCTCTGCTGATGACCTACACTCCTCTTTTTTATAAACTAGCTGCATACCCCATCTCCATACTAACCAACAGATCTATCCAAGAAAGGTGGTCCCAGATATCTGGAAGACATTTTATGTAATACCTTTACATAAAGATGGTAAATCCACTGACCCCTCTAACTTCAGGCCCATAGCTATTCTCTCTCCCCTATCAAAGATTCTAGAAAAGTGCATTCACAAACAGCTCTAGATCATCTACTACAAGAAAATCTCCTAACCCCACCCAACATGACTTTCACCCCAATCACAGTACTTCCACAGCACTAATATCTTTCCACACAGGCTATCTCTAGATTTCGTGATAACAATCAACTAGTCTCCTGCCTATTCCTCGACCTCTCTAAGGCCTTTGACACTGTTTCTCACAACCTACTTCTCTCTAAACTATCTAACCCTTCTGCTCTGTCTTGGTTCACTAGCTACCTCTCTAAAAGATTTCAGTCTGTAAAGTGGCTCTCTGCATTCTCCCCCTTCCTTCCAGTCCTAACCTGGGTTCCCCAAGGCTCCATTCTTGGACCCTTACTATTCAACATTTTCACTAACAACCTCTACACTCCCATCTCTACACCCATCTCCTCATCCTTACCAAAGCTTCTCTACTCTCAGTTGAAAAATGGTGAAAAAACAAAAATTCTACTCAACTCTAACCAAACTAAACGCATCCTCTTCCTCACTAAATCTCTCCAACATTTCAAATCTATTTTTACTGTCTCCTCTCTCAGCAACACTACTATCAAAGTAGAACCTCACACTAAACTATTGGGGGTTACAACTGATGACCAACTAAAATTTGATCTTCACATCAACAGTCCATCAAAAAGACTTGTATAGTACTTGGCCTTCTCTACTGAAATAAAAAAAATCCTTACTAATACATCTAAACTCTATCTTGCACAAGCCTATCTACTACCCTACCTATTATATGCCACCCCAATCCTTACCAACCTGCAATCAAATCTCTTAACTAAGTTAGAAATCGCATATAATAAAATAGCCAGATTTACAGCAAACAAACTGCCTATCTCTAAAAACGTACAGTGGTTATACTTGCAACAAAAACTCCTTCCTCGTCTATAATTGACCCACTCCATTCTAAACAAGCCTAACTTCTAGCCTGCTCTCTCTACTCTCATCTCTCTCTAAACTCCAAATCATACTCTCCATAGTTCTGACCAACACGACCAGGAAATCTATAAGCCCAAAAAATCCACTGGCAAACTTCTCTACAGTCACTCTATTGCTAATGTATTGAATAAACTACCTTTATATGTAAGAACAATCACTAACTCTAACTGTTTTAAGAACACCTATTAAACTCATGGACCTGCCTTCGCCATGACCTATTTAATCTTTCTCTCTACTCTAGTACAATTAACCCCTCTTTTATTCCTGTTCTTTCTCCTCCCCCACTATCTAATTTCCTTTAGGTCCTTTGCTTGTTCCAAAAAATAATCAATTCTTCAGACTCTCTGCCCCAAAGTGCTGTTATACTTTATCCTAAACCTACCTCTTACCTCATATATATGTATGTAAGCATCTAAACACTAATGCTCTGATTTATGCATGGGAATTACCTGTATTTGATACCTTTACTACTTAAATTCTGATGTCCACATTATATTATGTAAATATGTAATTTGCAAATATGTAAGCATCAAAGCAATTTCATTCTGTGTATATATTGTATGTGACAACACTAATACTAAATCTTGCTGTCAATTTATATCATGCATGTATCTTTTGGAGCTTTTCTCCTTGGGTCTCCAAGTTGGACTAACCCGGCCAAGAAATGTCAAATAAATAAATAAATAAATGATCAGATCTCAGCTAATAACTAGCTTGTTATTTGTTTGAGACATGGCTGTCAAGAAATTCACCTTGGGAGAGGTGGTGCACAGTGAAGCAAGAGATGAATCTTGACATCCATGGTGACAACACATAAAGCATAGTTGTATAAAATATTACCATAACCATACATGTCCTTCTCTTCCATGTTGCAGTATTCATAACCTTTGGGTTATCATCTGCTTAGTTACCTGAATGTCTGGCCAGTATACAAAAGCTTTAATCATTGCAAGGTTCATGGGACGTCTGAGATTAGCGGTAGGGGTGCATGGGCCATGGAAATGGTGTCTGCACATACCTTTCCTCAGAAATTAATGCCCCAGTTGGAACCCAGTCCCAGGATAGCTGCACAAGTCCTGTGTCATCCAAGAAGGCATATATATATATATATATATATATATATATATATATATATATATATATATATATATATATATATATATATATATATATATATATATATGGTTCCCCTTCATATGACTGAATTAACATAAGCCTGAAACTCATAATCCTGAAAACAAAAGTCTGACAAGTCAAAAGCCTGAAACTCAAAAGCCTGAAAACACAAAAAATAAATTTACTGACTTTAATCAACAGAAACCATATTAATTTCCACTAAGTATAAGCAGGGGGGCAAGCCCCTCTGCACTCCCCATGTGGGGGGTGGCACGCCCACACCCCCTGCTACTTAAATATATCAACTCCAGGATTGCACTTCATTACACCAAGTGCAGTCTTGGAGTTGGTATATTTAAGTAGCAGGGGGTGTGGGGGCGCATCCCCCCACATGGTGGGTGCAGGTGGGCTTGCCCCCCTACTTATACTTAGTGGAAATTAATATGGTTTCTGTTGCTTAAAGTCAGTATATGTATTTTTTGTGTTTTCAGGCTTTTGAGTTTCAGGCTTTTGACTTTTCAGGCTTTTGTTTTCAGCCTTCTGAAGTTTCAGGCTTTTGTAGTTTCAGTCATATGAAGGGGAACTATATATATATATATATATATATATATATATTTATTTATTTATTTATATATATGTGTGTGTATGTGTATATATATATATATATATATATATATATATATATATATATATATATATATATATATATATATATACATATATCAGATAGAATACTGCAACATGGTAAAGAAGGACATCTATGGCTAAGATTTTACACAATTATTCTATGTCCTTCTATTCCTATGCTGCAGTATTCATAACCTTTGGGTGAGTGCCAAAGCTCAAAGAGAAGAAGAGGAGGGTGGTATGGAACTGTTTCCCAACAATCCATGCAGGATTGCCCTATCAAACTTTGCTGTAGACCTGGAAATATGGTCCAGTTTGTAGTGTTTGGTGAAGGTATGGACAGATGTCCAGGTAGCTGCCTCTAGAATGGAAGGAGTGTCCTGCCCTTTGAAGAAGGCTCCAGATGAGGCCATCACTCTAATGGAATGGGCTTTAATTTTTGAGGTATGATGTTTGCCATGGTAGGTGCAACAAAAGGAGATGGCACTGGAAATCCCAGCAGAAATAGTCTGTTTTTACACCACTTTTCCCGGAGCTCCAGGGTGAAAGGAGATAAACAACTGCTCTGCTCTCCTATGGGACTTGGTGTTGTCAAGATATAATATTAGTTGTCTGTGAACATCAAGTAAATGTAGGACTCTCTCACTGTCATTCGGGGATTTGTAAAAAAGGTGGGGAGGTGAATACACTGGTTCAGGGGCAGCTCATTAACCACCTGAGGCATGAAGTATGGGTTGGTCCTTAGGGTCACTCTATTCTTGTGGAAGATTAGAAAAGATGGGGTGGCCATGAGGGTCTGGAGCTGTAACATTCTCCTGGCTGATGTCAGGGCCACCAAAAGCACAGTCGTCCAAGTGCAGAATTTGAGAGGCTTTTGATGCTGCTTCAAAAGGAGCAACAGTGAGCTTCTCTAAACAAAGTTCAGGTCCCATGGGGGTGGAACTGGCCTCATGGCAGGCCTGAGTGCATGACTCCCTTAAGGAATAACTTCATTGGAAGTTGGGAGGCAAGAGAAGGGTCAAGAGGCAGACAAGCCGAAATAGCAGCTAGGTGGGCCTTAACAGAAGAATATGCCAGCCCTGCTTGCAACAATTCACACAGGTAGGACAGCTCTAAAAGGACCTCTTCTTGAAATGAGTCTTGCTGTCTTTGAAGACACCGGATGGATAATCTTTTCCATTTGGACAAATAAGATCTTCTAGTATTGGGTTTCCTGGCCTCCTGCAGGATATTAAGCATATTCTCAGTTTAAAGGTGTCTGAAAGGAAAAAAAAAACTCTATCACACACAAGGTTAGGTTCAGAGATTCCAAGTGGGGATGGATTTGGGATCCCTTGTCCTGTGAGAGAAGGTCCACTCTGTGAGGTAATTTGTGATGATTACTCCTGGCTAAATGCAGAAGGAGGGGGGTCCAATGCTGTCTTGGTCAAAAGGGAGTCACCAGCAACATGTTTGGTTTATTCTGCTGAATTTTCAACAGGACTTTTTGTAGGAGTGGGAAGGGGGGTTACATAGAGAAACATCCCCTTCCATGAGACAGAAAAAGTGTCCGTTGCCCTTGTTAGGGGGCTGGGTGCCCTGTTACAAAAGAGTTGACTGTTCAGAGGGGAGACAAACAGATCTATTTGTGGTGTACCCCACTTGTTGACTATGTCCAGGAACACATCCCTGTGTAGCATCCATTTGTGGGAATTGTGACATGGACCTGCTCAAGGTGTCTGCCTGCATGTTTGGGCTGCTAGTTCCCAGACCTGGAGGGCAAGTCTGCACAGTAAGTAAGATTTTGTCTCCCCCCCATTTGTTTACATACCAGAGAACTGTAGTGTTGTCTGGGAACAACTTCAGGGGGCCGTGCTTTAGAATGAGTTGGAAGGCCCTCAGAGCAAGGATGATAGCCCTTATTTCTCTGATGTTGATGTGCTCCCACTTGAAGGGGCCTGTCCATGTGCCTTGCACCTTCAAGCTGCCCAAAGCAGCCCCCCCCAGCCCAGGTCTAAGGCATCTGTGTACATCTCCTGGACTAGGGTGTGGGGTTGTAATGGAAGTCCTAGGTTGAGAGAGACTTGTTCCAACCACCAAAGGATCTTCTTCCTTAGGCATGGTAGGAAGGGAATGTTGTGGTCCATGGGTTGGGAGTGTTGGGTCCATATGAACCTCAGGTACCACTGAAGTTTTCTCATGTGGAGTCTTGCCAGTGGCAATATGGGTATAGTGGAGGCCATATGTCTTAGGTATCTGGGATATTGTCCCACTGTCATAGCAGAGGCAAGAAGGATAGACAGCAAGTATTGCTTCAGGCTTTCCACCTTTTGGGGTGGAAGGAATGCTCTCATGACATCTGTCCTTATTCTGCATTCCAGGAAAACTTGATCCTGGGTAGGGTTTAGTTTGGACTTGGGGAAACTGATAGTGAACCCCAGGGACTGCATGATATAGATGACTTTTTGGAGCTAAATGTGAAGGGAAGTGGAGCAACCTGCCTGGATCAGGAGGTCATTCAGGTATGGAAAAAATTGAGTCCACTGGACCCTGCAATAGGCTACCACTGGAGCCAGACACTTGGTGAATACCCTTGGAGCAGTGGATAGTCCAAAGAGCAAGGCAGAGAACTGAAAATGTGAGGAACCCAGAAAAATACTTCCTGTAGTTGGGCCTTATGGGGATATATGTAGATAGGCATCTCTGATGTCCAAAACAGCTAGAAATGCTGAGGCATTAGCAGGTGGAAAAGAGTCTGGAGTGTAAGCATGTAAAAAGTGGATACTTGTAGAAAACGATTGAGGTGGGAGACATCCACGATGGGTCTCCATGGGCCATCTTTCCATGGGATTATGAAAAGTCTGGAGTAAAAGCCCTTTCCCTTTTCTGACAGAGGGACAGGTTGAACAGTCCCATGAGCCCATGAGAGAGGAGGCTGTCTAAGACCGTCTGGAAAAAGGGAAGCTGGTCCCTCAGTGGTTGTGGGATGCCTCTTAAGGAGGGAGGAATGAACCAATTCATGAAGTAACCCTTTTCTATAATAGAAAAGACCCACTTGTCTGAGGTAATGCTTTGCAAGACGTGAAGACAGTGAGAGAGTATTTGGGATAGGGGAATGGAATCTGGAGGAGGTGAAATGGAAAGCAGGTAGTCACAAACTACCTGCCCTGTCCTGAAGCTGAGGGTTCTGAACTGGGGTCTGAGGAGGTCTCGAAAGAGCATGCTGCTTCCTGGAGCTCTTTTTGCTCCTAGAATGAGGGGTAGGAGCAGAATGTTTCCTGATGAACTGTGTTGTGGTAGGATAATTCCTATGGAATTTAGGGATTGGAGGCAGAAAAATTTTTTAAGTCTTGTAATTCCTTCCCCTTTTTCTAAAGAGTTTTGAAATGTCTGCCCCTTTAGCCACAAAAAGGGCAGAATTGTCCAGAGGTGCATCAGGAAGGGGTTAGAGTCTCGATCAAGAATACCTTCTAAGCACTGAGATAGAAGCTGCAGGTCTGGCCAAGGCCTCTGCAGCACCATAGCTGCATCTGATCGAGTGTCTTGTCACTTGAGAGGACAAGGAGATGAGGCTGGATATTTGGGCCTTACAAGGCGAGTCTTGGAGATCAGCCAAAAGTTTAGAAACCTGGACAAAAGGGCCAGGGCATACTTAGACATGTGTGTCTAGTAGTTATCCACCCTAAAAGCCAAAGTGGCAGAGGTGTATACTTTTTTAACAATGTGTTCCATGGTCTTATTATCCTTATCTGTGGGAAGGACAGAGGTGGACGTAAATAATCTGGAGAGTTTGTACAGAGACTGAAACAGTGCCAGGGTCTGTAACAGGGCATTTAATCAGAAATTTAGCCCCTTCTGGGACTTTATAAAACCTGCCAGGCCTTCTAGGGGCTGGTGGTTGGGAATCAGGGTTTTTAGAGGCTGCACTGAAGGTGTCCAAAAAGGCTGGTAAGACTGGAGGGATGGCAGAAGGTGAAGGGCTGTCCATTTGTAAGAGTTCATAATACCTTTTTTGAACCTCGATCAGAGGAACCCCATTTTAAAAAACTCTCATTTTAGAGATGGTTTTATCAAAGGTGAGGTCCTCTCCTGGGGAGTCTGCCTCAGCAGAGTCCTCCTCAGGGAAGGCACAACCAAGAGGGGAAGGCAACTGAGAGGCATAGGAAAGGGAGTCCTCTGAAGAGGAATCTGAAGCCTGCTAGACAGGGGTCCAGGGAAGTAAATAGTGTGGGAAGAAATAGCCAGGGAATTGTTATGGCTAGGCTTGAATAGGCCCTAGGGCTGATAGCCTAGTACCAACCTATGAGTCCTCAGCTTCAAGAGGAAGAGGGTTTTCAGTCTGAGGCCTAGAACTGATAACTGGAGGGGCAGCCAAAGGGGAAGCAGGCCTAAGGGCCATGAAGGCATTAAATGAGCTTTGAGACAAAGCTTGCCAATCAGGCAGGCTTTCTGAAGGAGGAGAGAAGTGTTTTGTCTTGTTTGCTTTGTAAGGAAGCCGTAGGTTTGGAGGGCATAGGGCCTAAGGAGGGCCTATATTCAGACTGTTCTAACGCAATATATTGACTGGTCTGGACATCCGTTGTGAGCTGAGGTTCCCCCTTGTCGTCAGCACCCGAAGTCTGCAAAACCCCCATGGACGTGCTTTCAGCTCTAGGTTCTGCAGCCTTCCAAACTAGCATCTGCTATACTTAACTCAGCTGGCTCAGTACGTTCCTCCAGCCAAATGTCAGCCACAGGGAGAACATTGGGTGGAGGAGGTGCAGCAGTAAGTTCAGGCCTGGAAACTTTGGCCTTCTTTTTTGGTGGCCCGATGGTCTGATCAGATGGTCCTTCCATCACCAGAGCCAGATGTTTAAGACAATGGTTTTCTAAGTAGTTGTTTAGGGCATGCAGCAGCTGTGAAGAGTCTTGGGAACAAAGGCCTGACAAATCACGCAGGTTTTATGATTGTGGTTGGCCCATAGACAGAAAAGGCAGAGGTTGTGGGGATCCTTATGGGGGATCGGACACCTGCAGCTACACTTTCCT
Organism: Protopterus annectens; assembly: GCF_019279795.1. Classification (NCBI taxonomy): domain Eukaryota; kingdom Metazoa; phylum Chordata; order Ceratodontiformes; family Protopteridae; genus Protopterus; species Protopterus annectens. Next base: position 1,381,711,626 of record NC_056728.1, on the reverse strand, counting down.
TTCCTGGATGACATGAAACTAAGCAGGCATGCAGTGACCAAAAACAAAAGAAGAAAATGTCCCCAATAGGGTACTTATCTTAAATTCAAAGATCCAATGGCAGAGACCACAGAAGAGCTGATGTTCAATTGGTGGCAGAGAAGTTCTGAGGAAAGGTACATGCAGACATCACTTTTATGGCCCACACACCCTACAGCTAACATGAGATGTCCCATGTACCTTGCAGCGACTAAAGCTTTTGTATACTGGCTGGATGTTCAGGTAGCTAAGTAGAGAATAACCCAAAGGTTATAAATACTGCAATATGGGAAAAGAAGGACATCGAGGGGTTATGATCAGAGAGACCTACCTCACCATATTTTTTTGTAGTGGATGGAGCTTTAGCTGCTTGGTGTGCTAGTAGTTACAAGGAAACAAAAGTGTAGGACCACCAAATGTTTTACAACTTTGAAAGCCTTAAAACATTTAGTTCTGCCACACAGCAGGCAGAAATGGTGTGCATCACGGATGGAAAATGGTTTTAAAAGATGTTAGACACTTCATTCTTCCATACTTTAGTTGTGTGTGTGTGTGTGTGTGTGTGTGTGTGTGTGTGTGTGTGTATGAGATGACAAAGGATTTACAGCTTTTAAAGCTATTTTAGTTTCTTGCTGTTGTATGGTGTAGTTGTTGCTGCTACTGTTACTCTGTAGTGCAAGAGTAGAGCTTAGCAGCACTGAACATAACTTTCTGTTAAGCATCCTTCTTATGTCAGAAGGCATTTAACAAGTTTTTTTTTCTGAATTTGGAACACTGTCACAGAGCTCCATACACTAAAGGGTTGTTATGGATGCTTTGAAGTCACTGACACCTGCATGCATTCATCCCTAACTCCTTTCTGTTAGATTACCTTGGTCAGATATGGATCTGAAGAATTTGTGGCAGTTTCAACTAAGATTGGAATGCCACTAGATGTCCTTTTGACTGAAGGAGCAAACTCAATGAAAAAAGACAGGTTTTGTATCCAGACATATGAACTGCAGTAAACTGACCTGTTTCACTCTTTCATGCTCTTTAAAAGATGTGGCATCTAGTAAAACTATAAAGATTATTCTGCAGCTATCATTACTTCAAATTCATAGGTTCAAAGAAGATACTAGGCTAATGGCTTAAGGGCTTTTATAGCCCTAGCCATTATATAACCTGATTTTATCCAATATGTCCCCCAGGGAAAAGAGGATGGCATGGATTTGTGCCTGTGCATTGAATATTTTGCAGACTGCCCCTGTCCATACGGGCCATAGGCACTACCCCAGGTGTGAATTTGTGATTGTTTTGTTTGATTTGTTGATCCTTGTGCTGTTTGACTTGTGGATGTGTAGCAGTTCTATCAGGTTTGTGAGTGCCTTGTAGGTTAGGCATAGGTCACTCCTTAATAGTCAGTAGGAGACAGAGTAAAGGGATAGGGCTTTTAGTCTCTCCACATAGTTCATGTTGTTTACACCCTATATTTTTTGTGTAGAACCTTTGAAGTCACTCTAGCTGCTGTATGTGCCTAGTCAAGTACATGCCAATTGGCACATTGTACTCAAATATTGGCCTATTCAGGGCTGAGTACAGCGGGACTATAATTTCCATGGATCTGGATTCCATACCTTCCTTTACGTGTAAGTTTTGCCTTGAGTCATGGTTAGTCTACAGCACACTCTTCTACTGAACTCTGCTCTCATCGGTGGAACACACTCCAGTGAAGTATTTTCTGACATTCACAATGTGACCAGCTTACTTCGCATTGTCATCCATGTTGGTAAATCATCTACAAATAATGGGAACAGCCTCAGTTTGGTAGATTAGTAGATTGTTTATTGTCCTGCTGACTGAAATACCCTCAATGGTCAGGAGTTACTGTACATGCAACATAACTAAATTATCTTCTTCAGGTTTCAGTCAGATAGGTAGCCTTTTGCAAGAAGAGTATTAAGCTGCTTACTCAAGTGTGAGTTTTTAACAATTTCAAATAAGAAATTAAAGGCTTGCTTTATTATAGTTCAGGTGTCAACAGCACAGGTGTTCTGAACTAACAGTGCAGGTGTTCTGAACCAACGGCACAGGTGTTCTGAATTAACGGCACAGGTGTTCTGAACTAACATCACTGGTGTTCTGAACTAACAGTGCAGGTATTTTGAACTAACAGCGCAGGTGCTCTGAACTAACAGCACAGGAGTTCTGAACTAACAACACAGGAGTTCTGAACTAAGACTCTGCTAAAGTAGGCAGCAGAAGCAGTAAATGCTTGAGTGAAATGGTCTTTGATCAGTCCAAGAAGTTGCTTTTCTCCCAGAATATATCACTGTGGTGTCTAAGCCATTTAAAGATGTTCTGTTTTAAAAGGAGACATAATACTTACTTTAACAAAAGAAATAAAATCTGCTTTATTGTAGTAAGCTGAATGATGAAGATAATGCTTGCACCTTAGACATTCAGTCTGTTAAGCAATGGATTACAAACAGCAGTTTGAAAAAACATCAGTGATGAACAAACAAATTAAGGGTAAAATATGAGACTACTTAAGATGTGTTATCCTTAGCAATAATTCAGATAAGGTCCTGCTACCCCAAGTCCTTCGTCTCTGAAATGTGCTTGAGTACCACATAATATCTACCAGAAAAAACAATTCTTCTAGACATCAAGCTTAAATCACAAGTACTCAACTAAAAGGTCTTACATTGAGTTTTCTGAGAGAAGACTGGGGTCCCAAGAAGATGATTATGGATTAATGGGGCATGAGAACTTCCTGGTAGGCACATGTAACATCTAACCAGCCTAAGAACCTGATTTCTATAAGTTATATGTAGTAGTGGAAAACTGGAAGTCATCCCTTTGATAAAGATAACCACATAACCTAAAGTCACCTTAAAGGGTTAAATATTTTGGATTATACAATTCCTCACTATTAATATTCTAAAACATGTACGCTGATTGGCCAGCCCAACCAGCGTGCCTGTTGTAAATCCCACAATATACCAATGGAAAAAGGTCCGGTTGCCCGGACTTTTTTCCGTTGGTATAAACTGCTCCAAAATCTTTTTTTTTTTTTTTTTTTTACAATAAAAAAAAAGAGAGAGAAAATGGAGCAATGGAGACTTTCTTATCTCCACTGCTTTCGTTTCAAAGCCTTGATGTACTGGGTATGCGTGGCAATGCAAGTTCCATATGGATGCGCAGTACATCAAAGAGCAGAATCAGTATACCACAACTGGCGGAAGAACAGCAATCCATCGTTATACAAAGACATTATTTAAGAAAAGTAAGTATTTTTTTTTTCTTAAATAATGTCATTGTATAATAGCAATAACCGACTCCGTGATTGTGGTATATTGAAGATTTACCCACAGTTGTCTTTGTTTAATCATTCTGGCTTCACCCTCTTGATTAAACCACACCAACAGTGGGTAAATATAGCAATAACCCACGCCTGGGTGTGGGTAATGCTAAATTTACCCACGGTTGGCGTGGTTTGGTCGAGCCCGAGGACCAAACAAAGCCAACCGTGGGTAAATTTAGCATTACCCACACCCAGAAGTGGGTTACTGCTATTATACCATGACATTATTTAAGAAAAGAAACTATTACTTTTCTTAAATAATGGCATAGTATAATGCCTGTTTACTGCCCTTCCGCAGATGTCTGGCATCCGCGGCAGTTCTGATGTACTGCGCCTGCGCAGTACATCAAACTGTGAGCAAAAGCACGGAGAAGGCAAGATCTCCGTTGCTTTTTATTGTCTCGCTATTTTAAGTGCGTTTAACATAGCGATGCACTTTTAAAATAAGCAGCGGACATCTCCGTTGCTTATTTTAAACTGTCTCGCTATGTTAAACTCATTTAACATAGCGAGATAAAAGCAACGGAGATCTTGCTTTCTCCGTCTTTAAACACTGTCTCGCTATGTTAAATGGGTTTAACATGGCGAGACAGCTTTAAAATAAGCAGCGGAGATCTCCGTTGCTTATTTTAAGCTGTCTCGCTATGTTAAACCCTTTTAACATAGCGAGACAATGTTTAAAAGCAGTTATACTAATGGAAAAAGTCCGGCAACCGGACCTTTTCCATTAGTATATCTCGATTACAGCGAACGCACGCTGGCCAATCAGCGTGCACGTTTTGGGGGGGGTCATGGTATAATCTTCAATATACCACACCACGTCATCGGTTATTGCTTACGTAATCCATGGAGTAAAACATCTCAACTGATTCAACTTCAGAATTCTGTAGGATTACTTAAATGGCACAAACAAAATAACTGACAGCTGATACCATATATTCACTCCTTCACAATAGATAAGTCCTCAGGAACAAGACATTAGGGTTCACTATTTTGAGAATGCATGGCACTAGTTTGCTTTTGCAGAAAATTTCCCACTGATTCATGGCAAGTGAATGGAAAGGTTGAAGACAGGCTGTAGGAAATCAGATCCAGTGATGGCAAACAGAGGTCACCAGAATCATAACTAGCTGCTCTTTTTGTAGCTTGAGAGAGGCATGGGTAGTAAATGTAGTCAACACCCCTTTGGGTGTGAGAAGCAACATATCTAATCAAAAAGCCTGCCAATCTAACTTTGAGAACAATAAACTTACAGTTTTGAGTTTTGTCTTATTGCAAAGTGATCTGTTTCTGGGTACCCCAGTCCATGAAAACTTCAAGGAATAGATTATGAAGTATCTTTCATTCATAATTCACAGCAGCAAACTAAGAGAATATGGTAAGTTTTTGGACTCATATTGAGTATATTAGGAAGATCAGCTGTCATTTTATTTACTTATTTACCTAGTTGTAAGGGAAATGGCTGGTCTGTAGAACTTGTTAAGCTTTGAACTAAACCAGTAGGCATATTCAGTTACAAAGTACATATATCATATTTCAAAATGTAATAAACAAGTCTATTATGATGCTACACAATAAAGACTGATTTTTAAAGGCATATTACTATGACAAGAGGCACATTTGAATATAATATACTGAGAGAGAATTAAGATGTGCCAGGCATTAAAAGGATGTATAGATCAGAAATGTACCAGGATAGAGATCCTTACTTAATGACCAAGTTACAAGTAACTGAATACAAGGAACATTAACTCTCATCCATAAGGCTACAGCATACCTCTCAACTGTCCAGATTTTTGCAGAATGTACAGATTTTTTACTCCATATTTTTGGTCTGTTCCTCATAAAAATTTGTGGTTTTCTGGCAAATCTCTGAGAACTGAAGTCACTAGATAATGACTTACATTTGAGTTTCATAGCATGCTAACACAAAATACGTTATTCTAGTAACTTTCTACGTTAATAAGAGCAATATTTAAAACTTGTCCCTATTTTTGGGCCTTTGCCCACACATTATTTTAGGCTTTGTCCAGATTTATTGCACTAAGAGGTTGAGAGGTATATGATACTGTCTCCAGAACTACAGCATGCCTCTGCACCTTCAGTTGGTGATGTAATTCATGGCAGTGGTATTGTCAGTCCAAAGCTATATACAAGCATTCAGATGACAAGTCTGTGCGATGTGAGCCTTAGAATGCTGAATTGCAGTTTTGTTAGGTAGGTGATAAAAGACTCAGAGACAAAGATGACACAGATGAATTATTTGGATGTGAACATTGTTAGGTTGGATGATAACTTTGTTTCGAGGGTACATAGAAAGGAGACGTTTTCAAACACATACTTGCACTACACAAGTTCTCACCCTTTCCACCAGAAGAGAAGTGTGTTGAAAGGGCAAATGGTTAGAATTTGCAGAATGACATCAGATGACACAATTTTTATCAAAGAGTGTGAGTGTTTGAAAGGTATGTTTATGGATAGAGGTTACCCAAAGGAATTGTTTGATGAGATATTTCAAGAAGTATGTGAAGGAAGAAAAAACAGATTTGCCCCAATACTGGGCAAACAAGAGATGGTGGGAACAGTAGTAGTGTCGGATGACACTTTACATGAAGGATTTGCATCCGGTCTCATTACCACTTATGATGGACAATCTGGTATAGTCAAAAAAATTTTTGAAAGAGAGTGGAAAAATTTTGCTAAAGTGTCAGATCTCAGTTACATTTTTGAAAAGGAGATCAAATTTATTTACAAAAGGGGTAACAACATAAAAGGAATATTAGAAAGGGGCACTAGTGGTATGTTAGAAAAAAATAGAAAGAAAAAAAACAGGGGTTTTCAAATGTGGAGCCTGTAGGTATTGTACACATCTCAAAACAGGTGACTGTTGTTACTTAGTTGCTAGAAAGAAAACAGTGACATTGAAATCATTTGTAAACTGCAATACTAAAGGGATTATTTATGTTGCTTTGTGTAAGAAATGTGAGACGTTTTATGTTGGAAAAAGTGAAAGGAGAATTAAACAAAGGATTTATGAGCACTTATACGATATTAGAACAGCGTGCGTAAACAATTCTCTGTATAAACACACTTTAACTTGTAGTGAAGCAAGTTTTGAATTTTTTGTGGTAGAAGTAGTCCCTATGGACCCTAGAGGAGGAATGTGGGAAACCCTACTAGAATACAGAGAATTGTATTGGCAGATAGTGCTAGAATCCAACAAACACCCAGGAATTAATGACATGATTTCACTAGCACCTGTTTTGAAATTAAGATCAGCTAAATTATAGTTTTATAATGTTTTAAACATTATTTATTTAATTTATTACTAAGAATTCTGTTGAAATACCACTTTCCACCAGTAGAGTGTAGTATGGTGTTATTTAGATCATTTATGAATGAATATATTTTAAAACATTTTATTAAGACATACTTATATGAATTTTAACAATGTTCTCAGGTTTTTTATGTAATTTTAGTCAAGCGTGTCCTAGTACAATTTATTTTCCATATTTCTTATTTATTTTATATTTATTATGTATAAAAAGTTTTCAAAGCCTGAAATTTATACTTCCTCAATGTGTTGACAATGAATTTACTTGGTTAATTAATTTTAATTTTAACTACCTATTGGTTGATTTGAATTTCATCATGTGTATTTAAGTATCAGACTTGTGGGTGTGTGTGTGTATTATCTGAAGAAGGTTTGACGAAACGTTGAGGTTTCACTAACTGCGTATCTTTCGTTGTTTTGCTGTTGTTATACTGTGTTTTAGCCCAATAAACTGTTGCACCTCCGCTGAGGACCTGGTGATTTTTGTTTGGCTACCAGTACTATTTTGCACCTTCCAACTTGTGTTTCTTAATAAGAGCAATATTTAAAACTTGTCCCTATTTTTGGGCCTTTGCCCACACATTATTTTAGGCTTTGTCCAGATTTATTGCACTAAGAGGTTGAGAGGTATATGATACTGTCTCCAGAACTACATCATGCCTCTGCACCTTCAGTTGGTGATGTAATTCATGGCAGTGGTATTGTCAGTCCAAAGCTATATACAGGCATTCAGATGACAAGTCTGTGCGATGTGAGCCTTAGAATGCTGAATTGCAGTTTTGTTAGGTAGGTGATAAAAGACTCAGAGACAAAGATGACACAGATACCCATACAGACAGAGGAGAAATAACTCCCATCAACACAGTGTGCTGTGGTGGAAGGAAATAAAAGTATTCCCAGAGACATTCATTGACTGGGCCAGCAATACAGCTGTAGGAGAGTCAAGGAGCATGTTAAGATTATGTCCTATAGACCCCCTGTACTAGCTTCATTAATGGAATGAGTTAAGCTGTAACCTTTGCACAATTAGTCTCATGAAAGGGACTTAAAGGAGTCATGGCAGCCAATAATTTCAGCATCTGAAAAAACTATCATGCATGAAGGTGCCAATGTTGATTTTGAAAAACTCTTCCTAACTTGGAACCTACAACAAGATTTAGGAAGTTAATGAGACTAGTAGGAGTCTGTGGAGGTTTTTGAAAGTTGATGATGGTACCCAAACTTGGAAACAGAGTACAGGTTTCATCCCCAGCAGACAGTTTTTGTGTGCTGATGGATCCAATAATAAAACATTATCTAAGGCAGGAATATGTTTATTCTCTGACCTCAAAGGTAGGTTTTGACAGGAGGGTGACAATAAAGATAAGATAAAGATAATAAAGAATTGTACCATGTAGAGGCATCATGAATTAAAGATTTTGTCCCTTGACCTGAAACTTGAGGAACCTTCTGTACTCTGGTTGCATGGATATATGAAGTTAAGATACCTATCACATAGAACCAGTCACCTTGATGCAGAAAAGGCAATAAAATGGATACTAACAACCCCCTAAACATTTCAAATCAACTGAACCTTGCTTAGAACATTACTATCTATGATGACAATCTTTCTGTCTTCTCAGGAGTTAGGAAAAAACTTAAAATATAACCATTCCCTCTGCAAAAGCAGATACAGTTGTATGGCATTCTTGGACTTCTTGCCAAAACATAACTGGATAATTATGCTTAGGTCAAGACATGACTGACTTAATAGTAAATTTGTTTTTTAGATTGCACCCTTACACTAGAAACTGATAACCCATGTGGAACAAATCTACCCATATCCACATCCACATGTACTGGATGCTATTCAGGAAAACTTCAGACATTCCACCATGATTTAGGTATGTGTAAGTCTCCTGAATAACTAATAGAGTGTGCTTTATAGCTAGTATTGCAAACAGCTAGGGCACACACTACACAAATGTTAGTGCCCCACAGATTTAGATGTTTTGGGTTCTTTTCTATGGGCAAGTCACTCAGGAAGTGGAGTATGTGTTGCCTCTCCTACACTGTGCTTAGCATCACAGGACCTGCCAGGTGCTAGGTCAGAAAATAATATCCTACACGGTACAAAGTGTTTGATTTATGAGTCAAGGCTAGGACTTTTTGCAGATTTTACGGCAGATTCAGCAATAAAAGAAAAAGCTATAGAGAAACTTTGCAATTGGGTTATGAAAAATCTAAGTACTACACTGCCTCCTTGTATCTCTTTTAAAATATGGTATCACAACTGCCCACTAGCCTTTCAGGAAAGGTTCTCAAAAATGGGATTCTAAGGAGGAGATGGCATATTATATCAACAGGATGGGCCAGTTAATAGAGATGATTTGGTAGGGTTTGGAGTTTCCCAAAGTTGAAAGTCATGTTCTTTCTGAGTCTTTGAGCCTTCCCTAGAGTCTTAAGGATGCTCTAAATAATGCTCAGAGGCATTGCCCCTATCTTAAAATGAGGTGGATCTTGCTGGGCTGCCATCTTCTTGGTCAGGATCCCATTTATAACATATACAGTATAAATGTGGGTGATTTTCTAGCTGAATTTATGAAACTGACCAACAAAAACACACAAAAAAAAGAAATATTATTTTTGTGCAGGGAGGGCAAGGCTGCCTGCATTTCCTTACTTAAATATACAAAGTTTGAGATTACATTCTTTCAGAAAAAGGATATGCCACTTTCCTAGGGTTATGTGACCACACAGTTAACACACAATGCAAGCTTCCAGTTATCAAGGTAAGGAAGTTGACTAGAAGACTGTCAGCAATTACACAACTGAGTGTGTCTGTCAAGGGCCCTCTTGCTCAAATCTGCCAGTATACAGCACTGCTAGCTCAGGGATCTCAAACCCTTCCTTGAATGGATGGCTTATTTGAGCAAGTACTGAAGGAAGAATCACCTTTAGTATTTTGTGCATTTTCTATTTCAGACAGGAGACTCCATCTTGGAGGACCTCTTAGAATGTCTAGAAGAAGAACAAACATCCAGGAACCTGTAGAAGTGGACTGTAGAAATAATGCAAACCAACTGGGTTCCAGGCTTTGAGTCTTGAAGACTGGCAGAAGCTTTGAAGAGTATGGAACCAGGATTTATATCACTGGTGGGTTTAGGAAACTGTTCTTTTCTTTTGTAAAATCGTGTCCTCCTACTAATACTACTTTCATAAAAAATAAAGTAATCATTGAAGAAAGGCCAGCTTAGAACCCCAGTGATACACAAAGTGGTAAATTGTCATAGATGTATGCTGACGGCTGTCCTGTTATTCTCCTGTAGCACTTCCTTACGGAAAATGACAATGAAGAGGAAGATGCCTTATGTCAGCATTAATCTGATTCACATTAAATGCAAGAACTTATCAAATAAATGTTTTCCTAGTTCCAAACTTCTTCTGCCTAATCATAGAGGGATGTGAAATTTAAAAGTCTGCAAAAGCCATAACCTTTTATTATGTGGTTTGGTCCAACAAAAAAAGCATTTATAACGAATGCTTATTGCATGTGTCCATATTTTGGCTGTCCTTTTACTTTCAGAATAAGCCTTCCTATATGACAGGCCTAACAATAAGAAAACACTATGGCACCTTGAAGGAAAAAAATTTTAAATTCAAAGCATTATTATTTTCTAGTAGAACAATAGCCCATTAAGCGATTAAACTCCTAATGAGGAAAACGTTGCATGTTATATGTATCAACAACTGGATGACCTGCAAGCTTAGAACTCAAATTTTAAGTGTTTGAGAACTAAAACATTCTAGAATAAAACTAAATAAACATTATAATTTAAAGCAAACTGGCTTAAAACTGATGGGGCAGTGAATTACACAAATTACATGTCTGATAGCAGAAAGCTGCCCTATCAAATCTCTGAAGATACATCCTAAGAATAGTAGCTGGTCATCAGCTGATCAGAGTGGGTGGCTTCCCAGTAGGTACTAGCAGTTCCTTAAGACAGGCAGAACCATAGTCATTAAGTTTTTGATGGGTAGCACCTTAAACACTGATCCTGAGATAACAGGTAACTAGTACTGACTCCACAGCACAGGTACTGTATGGTCATAATAAGAAGACCCCATTAAAAGCCAGGCTGTGGTCTTCTGAACACTTAACAGTCCCTGAAGGTTGGAGTTCAGAAGTCCAAGGTATACGGCACTGTAAAGAGACAAGTACATGCAGAAATACTGAAATATCTTAAATGAAATATTATATTTGACCCCCATAATGTTCTTTATCATATAAAGGCATTTTTGCTCCTGTCATCTGATACTGTACTTATAACATTTCATCTGGGATCACCCCATGATCACATATTCTTGAGAGGAACGTAATAGTGATTCCCAGCATATAGATTTTTTGGAAAATGAAGCTTTGCAGATAGCATTACAGCTACATATATGACTATGCCCCCTCTCTTTGCAGGTTAAGTCTCAACCTACTAGTGCATTTAGAAGGTTGACTTTAGGATTGATTTTTCCGTGAGTTACCTTTTGAATTGTTGGGTGATTCAAGCTCCATTTAAAGTCTATTTATTCACAGAGTGGATGCATTCCCACTTATGCATTTCGTAACCTCAGGAAAATGTGTCTGCCCTGGTCATAGTTAAGATAGTCTGGCTGTCATCCTTACCAGGATAAGTGGTAGTCATATGAATAGGTCTTTATCCAGACAAGACAGGTGATGGCATTTCATGTAAACCTGCAAGCTATTCAATGCTCCTAACCTCTCTCCTATTACTATTTAGTGTGAAAATAGACTGGAGTTTGTGTCTTGGGTTCAAAGTCTGGGGAAGATGCTTGATCAGCTGACACTCGCATATCAGATGCCAACTGTTCAGTCTTCTTTTATCATCTTAGGAACATCTCTCAGATTTAGACTGCAATTCCAGTGGGTGACTTGTCTATGATCATACATGTTTTGATCTCCACACATCTGGATTACTTTAGTGCCCTATACCATTTTATTTGGCTATTTTAGACATAGGTCACTTTCAGCTGGTGCATAACCATTCAGCACATCTTTTAATGGGAGTGTTCCACTGCTGTCATGTGTCATCTCTTTCACACAACCTGTGTTGGCTTCTAAATACTACAAAGTATAAATATAACATCATTGTCCTAATTTGTTTTCCCTTTACGGCTTGGGTTCCTCTTACATTACAGAGATGGTCTTATTTTTTACCAGCCATCTACTCAGCGGACAAAGGATTGCTGGTGATTGTAAGATTCCACCTGGACCAACCTGTGAGAAAATATTTCTTTTATTTTTTTTATATCTCTGGAATTCAATACCTTGCTGATATGCTTTAATCCATTGGTGGAACAATTCTGGAATCCCCTTAAGTACTATCTATTTCACAAAGCTTACTATCCATCTGAACTATTTTAATGCACAATAATGTTGATGGTAATTTTAGTGTAAAATCTATTCTTGTGGTTTTATCCTATAAATAATGCTGCATTCAATTAATCTGATGCCCGAAGTCTGTGATAAATCTTTGGTTTGTTTAAATGTGTTAGCTTAGCATTTTGCAGTCAGCATAAGCTTAGGCTTTATAATAAATGTGATGTAATATGATTTCACGGAGGAGGATATGTCATTATAAGCAGTTCTGTTTATAAACAAGAGCAAACACAGGCTTCCAAATGAAGGAACAGTAAAGCTGGGTATCATCAGTGTAAGAATGGCATTTTGAATCTCCCATTCTAAAAACTTGTCATAGAGGAATCATGCAAATTATGAAAATTTATAAAACTAGTACAGAACCTGAAAGAACTGAGTAATCTAGAGTACCTTAAAGAGAAAACAGCTACAGAAACAACTTTTCAGTAGCTCTGTGAGAGGTTGGAGGCTACTCCTGACAGGCCACACAGGGTTTGCAAACAAAGGGGGTTGGGAGGGTGGCCTAATGGTTAAAGTGTTTGCCTTACAAACACAAGGTGCAGGGTTTGAGTCTCACAAGGGATAATTGGCTAGGCTTAAAATGGCTTGCAAGGGCAGTTAGCCTAGTACTAATCTATGAACCTATGAACCTATTCCATGATTGTCCGGGTCCATGGTGCTAAATGCCAAAAAGAGACAAATGAGGACAAAGATGGAATATTCATGATGGTTCCATATGAGCAGAAGGTAATTTATTTTCACCAAGCATGTCATTTAATGTCCTCCTAAGGCCATCCCTGTGCTATAATGGTATCTGAAATGGAACAAGCATCAAGGAGTACTCAGACTCAACCTGAACTTATACCGCCTTTGAAGTTTGGGAGAGAGAGATCCGTCAGGTACTTAGGATGTGACACAGTCACTTGGCTCAGAGACTTACTGACTGAAGAGGACTTCGGGTCTCCAAGAGAATGGAAAAGCTTCTTAGAAGAATGTGAGAACTAGAGATGGTGGTGACTTGGCTAGTCAGGCAAGAAAGGCTAGAGTGGGACTGGAGAGGAGGAGGCAGCAGGAGGACTGTTGGAAAAGGCAGGGTGTTTGAAATTTTGAGGACAGGAGGTCATAGGCAGAAGTAATCAGAAGAATATGAATTAGTGGGATAAGGTGAAGGGAGAATGTGGAAGATGCAGCAACCATTAACACAAGGAGTGTAGATGGATCACTCAGTCTGATCGGAGTAGTTACACATGAAAGATAAACTGCAGTGGAGAGGGCTTGCAGGAAGAGTACAGGAGTTATGGGAAAGAAAGGGATCATGAAGGGAGTATACCTCTCATCTGTCCAGATTATCAGAGACCGTCCAGATTTTAGCCTCATATTTTGTTGTATTTTCCTCATAAAATTAGTAGTTTTCTTGTAAATCATTGCGGATTGAAGACAATAAATAGTTGCAAACATTTCATTTTCAGACTTCATATCCTTCATAAAATTTATGCTAAAACAGCAGTTTTTTTCTCAAGCAAATCTCTAGGTTTATAAGAGAAATATTTAATATTTGTCCCTATTTTAGAGTCTTTGTCCACCATTATTTTTGGCTTTATCCAGATTTCTTGTGCATAGAGATTGAGAGGCATGGTCAAGTTAGACAACTACCACAGACAATGAGGGTGGTTTAGGGTAGTGGAAATAGAGGGGGAAGGTTGCAGATAAGAGGGGATAGTGACATATGGCAGGAAATAAAGGAGATAAGAGCAACAGGAGGCATTGTGAAGAGAGTTTCAGAAATTAACAGTCTTAGAAAGCTATCAAAGAAGAAAAGAGAAACCATAGTAAAAATAAACTGGTTAAACATTAAAACAAAATGGAGAAGCAAACCGAAAGGAAAGGTTGATGCATGTTTTTGGCACTCTTTGTCCCCATTGTCGGTCAATCATCAGCCCTGTATAGGCCATTTGGCCCATTTGTTTTCATCAGGAGATGGTTGACAGGGAGGGACCATCATACAGGCAGCCATCAAGAGTGGTTTGAGTGCTTTTTGTTAGGGCCTAACATCTTCTTTATGTATGCTGAGCTAGTAGAGTGGAAGGGGGACATGCAGTGGGCTGGTGGCCTTTCTCTTCTGCAGCAGACCTTGCCACTGAGTGGCCTCACTCCCTTCCCTCAGGCAACGGAGTTGGTTTCCCAATCTTCACTGGAGAAACTGTACCTCCTTATGTGCTCCCTGAGTGACTGCAATTCTCCCCTCCACAGAAGAGGCAAGTGCACCACACCCCTTTACATTTCTACTTCCCTGACTCGCTCCTCCAGTATCAGACACACTATTTGATCCCAGGTCACTTGGATCATAGTACAGGCTGCATCCATTTGTGCCATGGAGCCAGACAGGTGTTGATGCATGAAAACTGAGGTAGTAGAACACTGGGCCAGAGAAGTGGTAGAAAGATATCAGGGAGACGGGGTTGATGACATCATTCTTAAAAGTGTTACAGTGATGAAAGCAAGGATTAGGCAGTATGACAGCTGACTTGGGTAGTCAACAATGGTGAAGGGCTTCAGACTGGTAGCAAGATAATGGAGACCATCTATTTTATCTTAGAAGGAAAAACAGTGTGCATTGCTAGGTTGGGAAGATAGTGATTGTACCTTTATATTAAAATGGAAGGGAGGAAGGAATGTCACAGAGGCAGAAGAGGAGGCTAGATATTAAGGTAGCAAAGAGTAGAACAATGATGCAGAACAGAGCAGACAAATAACTAAAACTGACCTAGAATATGACTGGGAAGTATTACTTTGCAATGCAAAGACATGACTAGGACATATTTTAGTTGCAGGCAGTAATACAAGAGTCGAAAGGTGGACATCATTGGAATCAAGGAAACTTGCTGACAGGAAGCTTGGGCATTGAGATGCCTGCAGAAATATTGTTCAGGATGACAAGGAAGGGATAAATAAAGATGGATTAAGAATCTATATAAATTAGAGCAAGAATGCCTAGTAATTAAGTGTGAGTTTGACCTTTAGGCATTACTTGTTGGGCATGGAGTTAATTCTTGTTAGACATCATACCTATTCTAATGGCTCACCATCAGTAGAAGGCTAATGTCAAATTTTGCTGGTGGGTGCAGGGTTTGCAACCACTGTGGTTAAAGATGCACCACTAGCCTGGTGCTTCCTGATGGCTCAAAGCTGATAGCATCAAACTGGGGATAATGATACCAGGATGTGCCTGGCAGATAATGCCAACAGAGGAAGTAGGACTGTTAGGTAGAGAAGATATAGAATAGCTGGGAAATAGTATGAGGGTTGGAACTTAGTTGGGGATACACTAGGTAGCTGGCCCTTTTAAGGTCTCACTTGATAAACAGGTAATTCAATGTAGGGGGAGAGGCAACTGCCTATATAGATTGTGGTCAGAATCAATATGGCAGAACTTATGGTGTCTGAGAGACTCACTGTGAGCTCTGGGGGGCAAGTCTGGTAAACCTAGAGGGAGAGATGTGAAAAGTGCTGTCGGAAGAAGTATACCTCAAGAAAGTGAAAGGACTGGATATACATTTCTTACATGAGTGAAGAGGAGAAGGAAAAGTCTTTGGCTCTTGAAATGAATTCTTGGCACCCAAGGCATACTACCTAGATTATTAGTTTGCATTCAAACTGATTTATTAAAACACTTCTTTTTATTGTTTGAATCTACATCACAGACAAGAGACTTTATGTTGTTTGTAGTGTTTTCTGGTGTTGTCTGCCTCAAACAGTGGTAAGAGTCTTTACTTTCTCCTTCCAAGTGTTATTTGTCCCTAAAGACTCTCCAGTAAGTGTCATTGTGTTATTTGTGCATTGATTTTTATTCAAAGACTACACTAGGCATTGGTGTAACTACTGTTGTTATACCAGAGGACTTATTTAAGAACTGTTGCTTTACCTAGCGCTTCCTGTTCACTAATAGGGAGATCTCCTGAATGGTTTGTCTTCTTCAGTTTGGTTTTAGTATCCTACAGGGGAAACTTAACAGGTAGTGATTGAACACTTGTCCCTTTATAAGACTGTTGCTTTCTGCTTGCATGTGATTGGTCACCAGTAGGATGCCATGACATCAGAAAGAGAAGGGCAAACTGCTTTTGTCACCTGTTCCTAGTGCCACAAAGAAAGAAAGAGAGAGAGAACTATTTTGTTACCTGTGCCAGTTGCTGAAAATAAAGGGAAAGAACAAACTGCTACCTGTTCTTACTGCTGCAAAGAAAAAAAAACAGAAAGAGAGAAAGAGAGAAAATGTTGTAATTGTGAATTGTAGCACATTTGTGCTATTATCAAAAGAGAAAGGACTGTTGCTAAGTGGACCAGGCAAGACAAATGGGAATACTGGTGGCATCACCGGAACTGTAACTAGGTTATCTAGTCCTCTCTGCAGGTCATTGATCTGGTGCCCACAACTTTAAGTTGTGGGAAAAAAATAATGTTCAACATTAGATCACTGTTGCAGTGGTCTTAGCTATATGGGACATCCTGCCAAGGATCAATCCAGTCAGCCAGCTTCTAAAGCTTTAGGACCTCTTGTACTCATCCTAGCCACTGTACAGTGTAAAGACAACAATATAAAATCAGAGACTATGGTGGCAAAACTTCAGAACTTTCTTGCAGTCAAAGTGCAGTCTTCCCTGCAGGCTTTTAGTGATCAGTGGTTGTCTAGCTCTTCGCCAAGGCTGTTCAGATAACTATTCCACTAGAGAATACCTTCCACTTCATAATTTTTTGCAAAGAAAAATATTTTTTTATGTCAGAAACATTTGCTAAAGGCTGGAACTTGTGTTTTTTTGGCTATCACTAAAAGTTTATCTTGGATCTGAAATTTCTTGGATGTGGTTCCCTCCCTGTGGGAAAAGTTTTTGAAATAATTGATTTTTGTGAGAAAACGTTTTACTTCTTGGTCAAAAATTGTATCTAGGAGGAGGAGGAGTTATGGGGGCTGTCATCAAAAAATGTTTACCTCAAAACTTATTTTTCCTATCAGGTGGTTTCACCAGCTATTCTAAACTCTGCAACCTGGTTGTCAGTCAACTTTTTCGGCAGACAGATTGTTTTGCATTCCTATGGTGCATCCTTTATTATTTATAGCATTCTGTGAGGAAAAGTGTTACTTTTCTCTCAAAAGGTGTTGTGAGGGAATGGGACTAGTGTGTTTGGGGGTTGCCACAAAAATATTCTACTTCAGATTTTAACTTTTCTGTCAGGAGGTAAAAACGACTCTAAAAGGATCTGCTAGATGCTTGTCAGATAACTTTTTCAGAAGACAGATAGTCCTGGATCCCTTTGTGGATTTTTTTATAATTTATCATTTTTGTGAGGGAAAGTGTTGGTTTTCCTTCAAAAAGTTTTGCTATGTACTGGGTCTAGTTTGTTTGGTGGTTGGCACTAAAATGATTACCCCAGAACATAACTTTGCTATCAGGCCACCGATTTGTCAAAGCTCCACTATCACTTGTCAGACACCTTTTTTGGCAAGAACATAGACCTGGGTCTCAGTAACATGATAATTTACTCCATCAGCAGCAAGAAGGGAAATGTTATTGAGGGAGCTTCTGTCTTGACTCTGGCTTCTCCTTTGCCTCAGCTACTGATAGGTGACTCTTCTATGACTATCTATTATTTCTCAGACTGCTCATCACTTTTTCTTGGTCCCTCTGCTGCTGCTCCTCTGGAAGCCACTTTGAAAGTAAAAAATAAAAGAACAAATTCATTCCATTTTAAATAAGTAACACTTCTTTAATACTTTTCAAAATTATTATTAATAATCTTACTCACATCTTCATAGATTTTTATTCCTAAATATTTTAGTTATTGTCCTTTCCCAATTATATTTATATTTATTTTTAAATTTGCTGTCTAGTAATTGATTTAATACTAAAGTTTCAGTTTTACAATTATTAAATTTCAGCAGCCGATATTTCTTGAAACTTTTCAATTTCATCATCTATTTCTTCAATCGAATAATTCAAATCTGCTGTATTTTATATTGACAATCCTTGTTAATTTAGAATCCACCAATCTTCTCATTGTTCTTATACTATTAGCTAATGGTTCAATAACTAATGCAAACAGTAGTGGTGACAAGGGACACCCTTGCTTTGTGCCTTTGTTTAAAGTGAGTCCTTGAAAATGTAAAATCCAGTTTTAACATGCTTTGGAGTCTCTTTACAAGCATTTAAATATTCCTTTAAATTGGTCTATAAATGCAAACACTTCTATAGTTTTAAAGTAGTTCCAATGTACAGAATTATAAGGTCTCTTGATATCTAAGCTGATTAGGGACAATTTCTTGTTCATTCCTTTTGCTAAATCTAAGAAAGCTACTACATTTTTTATATTATCATTTGTTAATCTATTGACTATAAACCCCGTTTAATCTTTATTAATCTACTATATCTTTTAATATTGTAATCAAGATGGAAGTAAATATTTTATATTCTACATTTAATAATAATATAGGTCTATATGAGAAACTATCTTATTTTCCTTCATTGTTTAAGTATAGGTAAAAGTACAGAAAATTTCCATGATGGAGGAATTATTTTGTCACTCTGAATTATCCTGAAAATGTCACTCAGTAATTTTCAAATTTTTAATAGAATCAGACTATATCATTGCAAACTTAGACTATATAAGCTTGGAGCCTTACAATGTTCCTTTTTTTAAAGCTTCTTTAACTTCTATGAGGGCAATAGGCTTATTCAACAGAGATATTTGCTGGTCATTAAGTTTATTAGTAACATTTTTCTTTAAATACTTGTCAATTTTATAATCATCAGGATTATTATTTTATCTTTATTAAGATACTCATGCAATTTTTAAAAATATTAAACATTTCCTCTATGTCTGAAGCAAGCTTATTAGTGTGAGGATTTCTGAAATTATTGACTTGTGCCTTTTGCTAAACATCTTACTTCTATTAGCTAATCTATGTAAATTTTGAAGGTTATCGCATAATTTTGAAATTTTATTTTTTGCAACGTTAGCTCCACTTTATGCATTAAAACTGTTTTATATTTTGTCATTATTTTTTAATTACTACAGTATTATCTAATTGTTTTGTTTGTTGTTCAGACCTCACTTTGTATAGTTTACCTTGTATTTCTATTTATATCACTCTTTTATTTTATTACTAGCAGATCTTCCCATTCTGTCTTTAATATGCATTTTGAAGTAGTCTCATAGTATGACTTTACTAACCTGGCCATTATCATTCAAAGATAAAAAAAAAATCTTGATTTGTTCCTTGAGATAACTCTTGAATTATTTTAATTTCATCATATATATTGGGATTCCATAAATAATCTGAATTTTTCTTTAGCCATTAATATATTAATACTTAGTGCATTATGGTAAGATAAAGGACAGGGTATAGTTTTATAATAATTCACTTTAAGTAAATCTGTACAGGCATAAATCCTATCAATTCTAGTTAGTGCCCTATGGACTTAAGAATAATGATTGAAGAGCAATGACTTATCTTCTTTAACTGTTAAATCAACTAAATTATTATTACAACTCCATGTGTTTAGTGCTTCAGCTGATGCCAGAATTTTAGCTTTCTTCTGTTCACTTGTATCTAGATATGCAGTTAAAATCTCCTGCTGGAATTAAACTACCATTCCAATAACATTGTAGTAAATGTATGTGATCTTTGGCCACTCTTGCACCTATTCCAGGGATCCAGTAAAAATAGCTAGTGTATAGAGTTTGCCATTACATTAAATTATTACAAATGTATACATTCCTTTGGGCTCATTAAAGGATTTCATGTGACTTTAAGCATTGCAGTAGATTTTTCTCTAAAGTACAGCGGTTCCTCTCCTATTTTTGTTAAAAGAAGCAGATGATAACATTTTGTAACCTAAGTTATTTAAATATTGTATATCTTTATTTATCAAGTGAGTCTCTTGGAAAAGTATAAAGTCTCCTCTATTTAATTTCAGATATCTCATTAATGATTTCCTTTTGTTGCCATTATTACATCCATTTACATTGATAGATAACAGATTAAAACTATCAATACTGTGTATTTAATAAATTTCTTTAAAAAGATAATATGACACATTTATCCACCATATTCATTTAATAGTATATAAGACTCTAATGCACTACTCTAACACTGTCTTAACATTCCACATTTTTTTAAATTCTTCCATTCTACAAACTAAACTACTAAAACTTGTACATAATAAAAGTAAAAACAAGTCCACAACTGTAACTGTATTTATTACTAATAAAACACAACCTACCGCGGATATCAAACTTCCTAGTTTGCCTATCAAATACTATACTGTCTGCATACCAATATCTAAAAATTCATCAAAAATCTAGCCAAATCTACCATAACTTACAAATAATTAATATAATATTATATATAACTTAAAAATAATAAGAGATTATTAATTTAGTTGTATATTTTGTCATTTAAAACATTTTTTTCATTACTACATGAAAGTTTAATAATCCGCTTCTGATACTCAAAAATATTAAATCATCAGACAAATAATGTTCTATATATCTATTTATGTAATACTAGTATAATATGTAAAACTAGTATACATTATCCACTAAGCATTCATAAATTATGTGCTCATTCAATATTATTATAACTAAAACTCTAAATAAGTAGAACAAATTGGGTCCTGAAGAGATAAAGATATCTGTAAACTTAGGTGACAGGTAATCTTATCAGACTAAACTATTATGCAAAAGGAAAATCAATGTGCATATATATTCATAATACTAAAAGATATACACACATTTTATAAGTCTAACAAAAGCTCTGAATTAATTTTAAAAGTAACAAGTATCTATATCTCAAAACTGTGTAATGCTCAATATGAAAAAATATAAAAATATTTAAAAATCCTTTAGCCTATTAAAATATGTACATCACTGAGGTGAAAGAGAATGTCCTGCTATTTCTATGGAATAAAAAAAAAATCTACACTGTATTCAAAAGTAACAATGTTGTTGTGTCTTTCTGCTTATCCCGGTTAGGGGTCGCCACAGCGGAACTCCGGTCCGCTAATGTTTGGTAGTGGATTTTTACATGCCAAGTTACCAGCCCTGATGCACAACCTTCAATGAAGGCAAGCTCATTCGGGCATGCTTCTACACAGAAGATGCTCTAGCTAAGAATCGAACGGGACAACGTCTTGCTGTGAGGCGACAACGCTACCGCAGCACCACTACCGCGGGTTCAAATGTGCTTAATTCAAATCCCATTCTCCCTTCCCATGTTCAAACATACTGAAAAATCTACTTTAGTTTCTATCAAAATGGATATACTGATTCAGCAATATAACACTCAGATTTTAGCGCTGACTTATGAAATTCATTATTTCAGGCAGTACTAATGAATCTAATAACATATAATATGTTAAAAGCTTCAAACTTCACATGAACAAGCTTCAAATTTCAGCTTTGAGGTGATTTCCAAATAGTTTATATGATTTTATATGTAAATTATATAAGATCTTGTACATTCACATTTCTGACACATGCAGGGATATGTAATATATATCTTTCTTATAAGTAGTTTGTTATTTAAATATATTCATTTTCTGTATTATTTGTACACTAATATTCTACCTTATTCTATATAACTTCTCTTTCCAAACTCTCTCATCAAAGACCGATTTAATCATCAGCTCTCTATTAGAGATTACAGTACGTATATGCCTATTATTCATAAAATGTTTATTCTGCCTATTAATTCCAGTATTACAAGCAATCTTGACTATATAAAAGAACTCCTGCTTGTTTAATTTGAATGTGTATTTTTAGCCATTGTGAAAAGTTGTTCGGATCTAAGCTTCACATCCTGACATCGGAATTTAATTACACCATGTGAAAATGACAACTCACAACACATAGGCTGATAATTTCCCCTGTAAGTTTCTTGGTCTTGTTAATTCTTTTCAACTGTTCTAATCAGTAACACACATCTAACTTTACTTCTTTCCATTAATATGCATAGTTAGAGTTAATAATACTACAGCAGAAGCTATTAACATTCAGCAAAATGTAAGCAAATTATATGTCAGCAAAAGCACAACATAGATCATTACTATAACATTTGTTTTACCAATTCATTTGTAAGAAAAGAAAAATGTTATGGTGAGTAGATTTCTCACATACATATAACTGATAAAAAGAAGAAAGGAAAAGAACGTTCCTCTGTGTTTTCACAGACATCAATGATGAACTTTAACCTAGATTTTCTGCAGAGCAGCTCAAGGCAACATGCAAGGCAAGCAAAATCCAGCATTCTGACACATCTGGAAGATTCTTTTTTTCTTAAGCTTTTTGATGTGTTAATTGTTTCATAAATTACCTTTTTTTATTTGAAAGGTAAATCCATTGTTTCAGAAAAAGACCTGCAATTAGAGAATAAAAGTCACATGTTTTTAAGCTTTTTAATTTTAGAAGTAGTTTTCCAGGAATTCAACCCAGTCTGTCTCTTGAAGAATATACTGTTCCAATCCATTTCTTCAGTATTACTAAGGGTTTTACTTTTGTTGACAAAAGTGGATGCCTCCTCCATTGAAATGTATGAGTTCCTCTAGCTCATCAGCACTTGACTTTATGTGCTAGGGTTGTCTTTATTGTCACAGTTACACAATCTACAGTATTGGTGTTGCCACTGAATATAATAATCACAGGTCTCACAGCAATCTTTAATCTCGATCATAACACCTCCACCTGTTTTTTTGTAAGAATGTGTATTACATTAAAATATTTATACCCCAACAGTACTGATTTTCAGTCATTCTTCTTTAACCATGTTTCACAAACAATAACATCAATCTTGTGAGAACATGCAAATTAAAATTGTTATTACTAGTGCTCCTACCATTAGCAACCATCAGAGATACTTCAAATGTTGCTATCTGGGAAATGTAAAATTTTCAGCCTGGAAAAAAATATTCTGTCTTATGTTTGTCAAATATTGCAATATATTTGCTGCAAAAATTCTCTTCCCTGGTCTAGACAAGTGCACACCATTCTGTCTAAAGACATATGCGCTGAAAAGTAGGTTTGAATGCTCTGCACATTTCCAGTTTTTAAAATGGGACTTTTTTTTCATGCAAGTATTTAGTTAAATAAATAATTTCATTCATGATGACATGACCCTTCTCTCTGTATGTAACTTGTAAAAAATATTTCCTAACACTTGTACATGCTATCTAAGAGGGCTGCAAGTTCCCTACTAATAGTCAGAGTCCTTGCTGATGAGATAATTTGTACTGACATGAATAAAAACAGAGCCATACTTCCTTACATTAAGGTAAAGGCCTTTCTCACATTTTATATTTTTTGTTTCTGGGAAGCATAACAGTATTTGATGTTCATTATCTTCTTTGCAAATGTAAATAACAGTTCTTCTAATAATTGAATATCCTATTACAAGTATATCACTTCTGACCAGATCTAAAGAATCTCCATCTTCTGATTCAGTAATATCTGTTCTATCAATTGTTTCAATGGAATGATTATTAATCCTAGTGTTTTCATTGATTATTACATTTGCAAGCATACAATTCTCATCCAGCTGGCTTTCTACTTCCACAGCTTGAGCCATGTTATCAATGTCGGTCTTTCTCCTCTTTTTTCTTACAGTAATGGTCTTCAATCCTACCAAATTCTATTTTGATTTCTTCCTTTTCACAAGTCCCTTGGCTCTTTTTTCCACCTTCTCTTTTGGAAAAAATATGCCTTTTTCTGTAGACTGAATTTTTTTTAATAGGGCAATGTTGTCATTCCATGTAATCTTTGTGTTACTTAACAAACTACTGTCCTTTTTAGTATGTATTCTTTTTGCAATAGAGACGTTAGTCGGTTTCTTTTTCTTTCTTGCTCAGGCTCTGTTGTTGCTCAACCCGAGAATAAACTATATCCCTAAATATGCACAAGTACCTATTCATATCTTACACCTCCTTACTCTCCCTTCTTCATGTACCCTTTTCCTTACAATTCCTGTTTAATTTTCCACTTATTTTTTTTCATATTGCTCACTGCTGAACTTGAGATGTGGCTGAAAATGGCCTCAGAGTCATTTCACTTACCTGGTTAACAAATAAACAAATAAATAAAATAACAGTTCCTTGTTTATACCGAAGCAATAACTTGGACAACTTCCTTGTTGCTTGTTGTGAAATTACCACATATTCTGTGCCCTACAGTAATGATGACCTCAAATAATCACTCCAGCTCCTGCATTCCTTTTGTCATTAGCTGTATCTTGATAACACATGGCAATGTCTTACAATTGTTCATGAATTACACCCGCTGTTTGTAAATAGGAGCATTATTTTGTGGTTGAGTTGTACTACATTCTGGAGTAATTTAAATGATACATTTATCCAAATGCTACAAGATCCTATTTACCATGTGGAATGTTAGCGGCAGATGTCGGCCATGTATTGCATGTGGTGTATCTTACCTTTGCTACAGCTTTTGACACCAGTCCCCATGCTAGCATCATACAAAAACTAAATGCTTTAAGACTTGACCCATATGTGGTAAGATGGATAGTGAACTGGCTGAAAGACATAGCCTAAACAGTGCGAGCTGCAGGTGTCTCACCAAAATGTATGAAAGTGAGGAGTGGTTTCCTTCAGGATTCAGCACTCAGACCTCCTTTTTAGCTTGTACTTCTTAGATCTCTAAAGAGAGAGAGAGTGAAGACCTCCCTCAGCACTCAGACCTCTCCTTTTTAGCTTGTACTTCTTAGATCTCTAAAGAGAGAGAGAGAGTGAAGACCCTGGCTAACAAAGTCTGCAGACAATTGTGAACTGAGGGTTGTTGTTAAGTCATCCTATGACACTCAAAACCTCCAGAATAAACTCATCCTAGTAAATTCTTCCTGTACTAAGAATGGGCTCATACTAAATGTGAAAAAGTGTAGTATTATTACTTTTGATGGACAACCCTTCCTCTTCTATTACTGTCTAGATAATGCACCTCTAGAAAATGAAAAGTAGCTAGACCTAGGTACTTGGGTTGACAGGTCTCCCTCTTTTGACCATCATGTAACAATAGCTGTCAGGAAATCATTTTATTTAGCCAAGATAACTGACAATGGTATATCATAAAAGTCTAATAAGTAATCACTCCCTTATACTCATGATTGATCAAGCCAGCTATCAAGTCTAATGTCTCCTTAGTGCTGTATCTCACTAAACTAATCAAACAATTATAAAGGCCTCAAAGGTTCCTAACCAAAAAGATCACAGGCCTAATGTCTCTGAGCTACAACAGAGGCTGGAAGCTCTATCTCTTTACTCAGTTTCTTATAAACTTTTGAGGGGGATCTCTTGTCTCACAAACCACTCCATGATCTATATGGTTGCCCTGGACCTCCTGTTTCTCTACAGGTCCAATATCTCCACCAGTACTAAGGAGGGATCTAAATCTTCACAAAAAGATAAATAAAACACAATGGGAGAACAGGTTTATAATCCAACATCTCTCAGACCATCGAAATGAATTTCTGCAGGTTAAGCAGAGTGACTCTATCTTCTTTTAAATACAGACAAGGTAACTGGATGGGTATCTACAGATTTACTCCAGGATTGACCAGTATAGCCCTCAATTGTCTTGAAATATCTATGAATCTATGAATATGTATTTTATTTCATTTTTTAAATGTATTCATCCTTTGTTGACTGTGTTAGTTCTACTGGGCTGGAAGCCTCTTTTCACAGGAGACCCCAGGTGGTATTTATACTACTAGGGGGAATTTGTCAAAGGCAAACATATGTCTACATTTATGCACTGCGCTGCAGTTTTCCAGAGGCATTAATTTATAGTCCCTATTGAAACAAATTTTGTGAGTAGCATGTGAGACCATCAGTTCACAAATAATTATGTTATGATTAAAATAGGTTCATAGGTTCATAGGTTCATACTAGGCTATCTGCCCGAGGGCATTTACAAGCCTAGCCCATCGTTTTGTGGCTTACGCCACCCCTTAAGTATGGGGAACTATACCCATTATTTTGCTGTGCCTCTGTCGAGCAGTGACACTGAGGTAATCCCTGGGGTATATTTGCGATCTCCCATCCATTGGTCAAGATTTCTCTTGAACAAGGCCAGCGAGGTGCTCTGCCTCACATATACCGGGATTTTGTTCCACAGCATAGGGAGTCTTTGGGTGATGAATCTATCCCTCCAGCACGTCCTATTAATAGCCGTGTCGAGGTTTAAGTCTCCGCCCTTGTGGCTCTGGTGGATCTAGATTTTTTGAGGTGAAGCATATTCATCAAATCTGGGTTTGACATGGCCTTGTATGTTAGGCAAAGGTCACCTCTGAGCAAGCGGTAAGCGACTGAATAGAGCTGGAGTTCTTTCAGTCGGGCAGCATAGGACAGATATTTGAGACCCTTTATCCTTTTGGTGAGGAACTTTTGTGGTCTCTCCAGCTGCTGCAAGTGTCGGGTCAGATACATTCCGAATTGGGCATTGTACTCAATCATTGGTCTGATGAGTGATGAGTAAAGGGAGACCATGACCTCCCTTGATCTAGATGAGAATCCCTTCATGATAAGGTGGGCAATGTAGAAGGTCTTCCTAACTACTTTAGCTACATGGGTGTCGAATGACAGACTACAATCAACCTGGGTCCCCAAGTCCCTGATAACTTCTTCTGTGCTCAGTGGATTGCCACCTATTTGGTAGCTAGGGGTAACCTTGTTTTTCCCGAAGGGTATGACTATGCATTTTTTGGCATTTAACTTTAGGCCATGGCTCTGGCACCAGTTATCCATTTCTGTGAGACCCTTCTGAAGGATATCTGTGTCAGATGTGTTTTCTACTATGGCTCCCAGTTTGCAGTCATCTGCAAACTTTGTCAGCCATAACCCTCCTGTGTTTGCTTGTACTTGAAAAGTAGATGCCAAACAAGAGTGGGCCCAGGACTGAGCCCTGTGGGACCCCACTTGTGACAGGCTTTGAGTCTGACATGGCGCCAGCAACTCTGACCCTGTGGGTTCTGTCACTCAGCCAGTTTGCAACCCATCTTGTGATGTATGGGTTAACATTTAAGCTGCTGAGTTTTTCAATGATACCCGAGTGAGGTATTGTATCAAGGCCTTCGCCAGATCCAGGTAGGCTGTATGGACTGCCTTTCCTCATCAATGGCTTTGGTGACTGTTTCAAAAGTCAACCAAGTTTAAAAGGCATGATCTGCCTTTGACAAAGCCAAACTGGGTTGGATCCAAGGTCTGCAAATTCCCTATGTCTTTATTTATGAGATCCATTATGATCCTCTCCATGGCTTTGCAGATAAGGCTTGTCAAGCTAATAGGCCGGTAATTTCCAGGGTCGGTGGAAGCACCACCTTTGTGAAGTGGGACCACAGTTGCAGTGCGCCACTCCCTGGGTACATATCCAGAGGTAAGACTTTGATTAAATAGCTGTCCTAGTTGTGGGTTTAATTCCTCATTGAGTTCGTGGAGCACACAGCCGGGGACACCGTCGGGTCCCATGGATGCTGTGTTTTTTGCTTTGGAGAGAGCAGTTTTAACTTGGGCGTTGGAAATGTTTGGGGGGCTGCAATCGTTTGGTATAGATATCTCTCCTTTTGGGGCGGGCGAGAAGTTTGCACTGAACCTGTCAGCCAGTATGTTGGCAATGTCTGTAGGATCAGTAATCTTCACATCATTTTTGACTAGTTCTGAGCATATCTGGGAGTTTCCTCCCAGGTTTCTAACATAGCTAAAGAATGCCTTATGATTGTCTTTTGAGTCTTTAGCTATTTTTCTCTCAAAATTTGCTTTGGATGATTTTATGAGAGCTCTTAGTTTTTTACTTATAGTGATCAAGGGTGTCTTACCTTTTAAGGATTTTGCTCTATCTTGTAGTAGCTTTCTCCTTTTGTTGTAGAGTTTGTTTATGGCTGGGGTCCACCAGAGTGGACGCTTGCCTTTGGTACAGAGAGTCTTTGTTTTGCTTGGGATTGCCTTATCCATGCAGTCCTGCAGGTGCTGGTAGAAGGCATTTGTGAGTGATTCAGCGGCTTGAGTACTGTTTTCCGCCGCTCGGGGCCTTAAAGGAGACCACACTAGTCTTTAGAAGTGTGAAGTCGGCTTTGAGAAGTTTTTACTGTGGTCTTTTTATTTCAGGTGGGGTGGGATGAGGACCTCCAGCGAGATTAGTTTGTGATCTGATCTCACCAGTGAGGGGTATACTTCCGGTGTTGAACATTGTGCTCCCATGTTCGTGATGATGAGATCAAGTATGTTATCTCCTCTTGTGGGGATGGTGACTAGTTGTTCCATGGCATTTGAGTTTATGAATTCCAGGAACTTTTGGGCTAGGGTGTTTGGGCTTGAGTAGTGTTCCCAGTCTATATTAGGGTAATTGAAGTCACCTAGTATGATGGTGTTTGGTGATACATTTATCCCTCTAGTGTTTTCAGGAAGGCCATGTGAGGTTCCTGAGTTTGTGAGGGTGGCCTGTAACATGCTACAATTTGCAGAGCAGTCTTGCCTATGGTTAATTGCACCTGGATGGTCTCCGATGCATCGTGCGTTGCCACCAGTCTTGAGGTGTGGGTGTCCTTGATGAATATGGATACCCCTCCTTTCTTGGTATTGTCCGGATTTTGGGGCCGGAACGCATGATATGAGGTAAAACCTGATAGTGCTGGGGTGCTCTCAGGAGCCTTGAACCAGGTTTCTGTCACAGCACAGACATCGATGTTCTCCATATTGAGAAGGGCCTCGAGTGCGTGCATTTTGAGATTTAGACTTCTGGCATTGAGCAGCATTACCCTTAGTTTTTTCCTTTTTGTGTTCTAGGGTGGTAGGTTTAGAATTTGAGCCTTGCCTAAAAAAGGCACTATGGGGGTGGCAAGAGCCTTTGCCAATATCCGAAATCCCAGGGTGACAGGTGCAAGCCGTCCCTTGCGAAGCAGCGTGGCTTGTCCAGCATGTCATCCCAGGCAGACAGACACTGGATCCCCTTTGAATGACACCAGTGGTTAAGCCAATTGTTAAAGCTGATCATCTTATCTCTGTATTGTGGCATCATTCTTGGTGAAGGTAGGATACTGCTCAAGGTCAGGGTCATACCTGCCTGGGCTACATAATCAGAGAGCTCCTCAATGTCTCTTTTCATGTAGTCCAAGGAGGTACGTCTCAGGTCGTTCACACCAGCATGGACAATGACTGAGTCATATTTGTACCTGCTGTTGAGAGACCTGAGTGCTTGCGTTATGTGGCGGATTCTAGCGCCCGACAGGCAGCTTACTGTGACCTTCTCCTTACTCAGTCTGGTGAGCGGAACGTCAGTGTGTCTGACTATGGAGTCACCAATGACTAGTGTGTCTTTTCTTTTCTTCATGCACATTTATGGAATTCTACTGTCAAAGTAATTCTACATAAAACAAACATTTATATATACAATGTGCATATGCAAAACTAAATGAATACAACTCACTTAAAGTAAAAGCAACAGGCATTCATTAAAATGTACTGCTGCAGTTATCATTTATCTTTATTTTACAAGTTATTTAATTCCTGGTTATACCTTTGTTGTTAAAGATGAAAGTTTAATTTGAAAGAAACACTAAGATGGCATTTTTTTAATGTTTGAGTTGCAATATTTACTTAGCTTTTCTTTATGACCACATCTAAAAACTATGTCATTATAAATATTGGCAATAAATTTTCATCAGCAGCAAAGCATTATGGCCAGCCCATAACAAGCATACTTATTTAGAAGAACGGATACATACTTACATTATGGTTTCACTAGTAAGTCAACACATATAGAATGCAGAGTATCCATTTACTAGACATATCTGACACCTTGCCTAGCATATATGACTCTCCTTTTGTCACAATTAGTATGCAAATATAGTAGCTTATACAGTAATTTAGGTACTGAAACATTGTAGGCTCGGTCTGTCACAATGTCATGGCAGGAGTTTTCACCTTCAAGAAAACGGTCAAGGGGTAGTGTTTATCAACCATAACTACAAAATAACACACTTTTTGCATGAGGAACTGTATCATTTGGTATTTCAAATGATAAGGAAGTTACACCCATCTCTCTAATGTTAGCTATTTACATTTGTTATGGAAAGTGAAACAACACACTTTAAAGACTTCAGCTAAAGCAATACTTTTAATGGTGCATTTTTATCTTAAGTTTTGAAGGGTAAATTCAAAACATTTCTAATAGTTTCATTTTCACTGTCACTAGTACTTTTAGAACTGGTTTAGGCATTTGGACTTTACATGAATATAATTACTTAACAGACTTAAAAAAAAGTTGCTTTTGGTGGTTGAGGCTTTTCAACATATAGCCCTAACAACAAATTGTAATGCTAAAGGGCTGAAATAAGTCACATGATTGTTGTTCATGTTTGGTTGTCACCTAGAACTCACTTACATAAACCAGGCTTATCAGTTTAGTAAAACTGCTCCTTAGCTACCACTCAGTTCTGTCAGTCCCACTTCCTATTCTCCACATTTTTGTAAGAATGTTCCGAATTATGTAGACAGATGTTAGTACAGATGAAGTCACCAAGAAATGAGAAGGTAACAACTGTAATAAGCATAATATAGACATAGCTTTCCATCTTCTTAGATAAGAAATGATATGCAAATAAAAGGGACGTGCTGATCTCTCCATTCACACATTGCAAATTAAATTCTAAAAACATTTTGTAGACATTTTACCTGTCCAGCTGAAGCCAAGGTGGTCAGCAATGCATGCTAGTCTTTCCTCCTTCCTTCCTCTTTCCTCTTGGGGATCTAGATTTAGTCAAAAACAAAACAACCAGAGATCGTCTGAAACAGACTTTTAGGTAGTTGTGCATCTCTTTGAAAAGCAAATTTCAAACCCTTTTAATATTTCAGAGAATAAGTGGGATTAGTTTAGGTATCTAAATCTGAATGCAACAGCTTTAGTAATTACTTGCTGTGGCCATACTCTGCAGAAGCATAAGATTTTGCTATATGGCTGGAGGTATTAGAATCTCATGGAAAACACATGTTTTAGGCAATGCAGAAAAGTCCTGAAACAGTCATCTACACTGGGCTTTGCTATGCACATTCTAGCTTCCTGCAGTGATGTCATCCTGCAAGAATCCAGTATTTCTGTGTCCCAAAATATGACATATTTTCTTCATAAAATATGAAAAGGTCCTCAAAAGCCTGATTGGAAGTGCCTGAACATATACTTGCAAGAGGTATACAGATTCACCGGAGCAGGGACCAGTAAACAGATGAGTGTTGTTTTAAACAGAAGACACATTAGAATTCTTACTAAAATACATGTCCAACGGCTTATAACTGCTCTTCACTGTTTTCCATAAAGCATTATTATGGCTTGTGGCATGTAATAGTGCATATATTTAAAATAGTTTTTCAGACCCAAGAACAAAGAAACAAAAACTTCATGTTAGCATTTCAAAATCGTAAATAAAATTATATGCATGTTATAACTACTCATTTTTCAGAAAGCTTTCACTTCCATTTACACCTGCGTACTGAAGCTGGAAGGCTTATCATGCTGTGAAAGTTTTGTTCTAAAGTACATCTGACTGGAATTGCTCTGTATTTCAGGCACAGCAGATTTGCTAACAGCTTCATTTGCACATCAGAGATGAAACAAGAACCATCTCATGAACCTACTCTATTTTCATTTACAGATGAGGCACTGAGAATGTTTTTTCACTATTATTTATCTATTGTCTAGCTATTGTTTTGGGTTTTAAAACCATATAAAGAACACAGTGCAAGGCTTTCCAACGAAAATAAGGCAACACCGCCAGTTTCCAGAAAGGTTGTATAAGCGCTTTTGTTCCTTTATTCCACTATAAAAATGGAACTTCTTCAGATGCAAACATTCACATCATTTCCTCCATTTAAATACCAAACAACAATCATGTGACATCCTTTCTTAAAAAGCAACAGCAATATTTCTAACTAAAAACCTTTTCATTTGAAACTGGCCCCATGTACATTTTTTATTCATGAAACATACAAAATGTTTTATTCTTTTACCATTTCATGCCTACTATACAATCCCTGCTAAGAATCCTAAGCATACATCTTATGATAAAATTCCACAAATGCTGGTAATACATGCATCTTAACTAAAACCTTTTCTAATTCTATTACCTACCTAAAACAATGTACTTCATATTTAATGTTTATTATATATATATATATATATATATATATATATATATATATATATATATATATATATATATATATATATATATATATATTATTTTTGTTTTTATTTTTATTTCTATTCTTTAAATTTAAATTTAAATTCAAATTTAAATTTCTTCTGCCCTTAAATTCAGAAGACTACTAATTGAAATTCTATCATTAAGGCCCGGCAGGTTACTTGCATTTAGCAACACCTGCCAGAACATTTCCCTGTATTCGACAAAGTTCGACCAATTTCCACCTCTCTCCTGCCTTCTAACCTTTTCCAACACACAAAAACAATTTTTTTTTAATCTTTGCACATGACACTGTGTCTATAAAGTGCATTGGTCCCATCCTGCCTCCTAATGGCATAATTATGCTGATACACCTTTGGAGAGAATGGATAACTCACAGACTGAAGAGTCTGTTACGCTAACCCAGTTGTTGGCGTTGATCAACGAAACAAACACAAAAGTGGATGTGGTATGTTTGAGTATGATGTATGTACTACCAACATTTGTGGAATTTTATCATAAGATGTATGTTTAGGATTCTTAGCGGGGATTGTATAGTAGGCATGAAATGTTAAAAGAATAAAACATTTTGTATGTTTCATAAATAAAAAATGTACATGGGGTCATTTTCAAATGTTAAGGTTTTTAGTTAGAAATATTGCTGTTGTTTTTTTAAGAAAGAATATCACATGATTGTTGTTTGGTGTTTAAATGGAGGAAATGATGTGCATGTTTGTCTCTGAAGAAGTTCCGTTTTTATGGTGGAATAAAGGAATGAAAGCGCTTATACAGCCTTTCTGGAAACTGGTGGTGTTGCCTTATTTTCGTTGTAAAGCCTTGCACTGTGTTCTTTTATATGGTGACTTTTTGACTTTTTAATGGAGTTTTGGTTTTAAAACCATAGATGATTGCCCTATCACAGACCCTGCTTTGAACTCTTGAAATGGTACATGGGCAACTAAAGCAATGCCAGGAATCTACACTCTGTGTACAGATGTATTACTGTGTACCTTTTTAAATGAAATAGGTCAGCTACAAACCAATGTCTGAGACAAGACAGTCTTGTAAAAGTGGAGTCTGTAAGAGCTCCAGTGAACCAAACCCGCTGCCACAGAGGTACAGCAGTAAAAGACTTTGGAAATGCCAGAATATACCAGAATATGCACTCATGGATTACAAACAATAATGGAAAAGTGCATGCACATACACACCCTTCAGTGGATGTTTTCATTTCTATGGCATATTTATGTTTAGCCTCATAAAATCTGTTTTTATGAGAGAAAAAAGGGGGTTAGCAATGCAAAAAAAATGTCCAGCATGAAAACTGAATTGTCATTTGGGAGAAATGTATCATAATAACTCTATTCAGGAAGCTTTGTCATAACCAAAGAGTACAGATTTGTCCTACTTAAACAACTAAGGTGACACATCTGGTACCTAAACAAAAATGATGGTCCCTCCCTAATTTCCTTATTGATTTTGCTGTTATTGCGACTACATAGACATTGCTTTGGTTGGTAAAGTCTCAATGTTAGGCTCATTATAGCTGCTTTTCTTAAAGAAATACAGCTGCGCTGCTAATGTGAGATAGTTAATTAACTGTACTGTATTTTCTTTGCAGGAAAATGTGACATCATTTATCTTCCATTTTTCTATTAATTTTCTTCTAATCTGAGCAAATTTTACTGAATGTATACTGATGATTGTTTCATTAGAATTACCTGCAGTTTTAATGACTCATATCAAAGAATGCTGTATGATATGCCTTCTAGTAGCAGTCAGATCTGTATATGACATGCTGAAAGAGACTGCAAGAAGATGGATGAATAATTCACAGCCTCACTTGAGGGTTGACAGCCACAATGACTGCATGTTTGTGTCCTTAGATAGTGGGTGAAGACAAAGTCATACAGATCACTTACGCTATGCTCAATCTAGCAATCACACTTGAGATTTAGTGTTAAGCTCTTATCAACTAGATATAGTTCAGCAATTTAATAAAGAAAGCTGAAGCTGCCGCTGTAGCATTTTCCACAGTAAACTGCAAACAATAAAGATATCTGTACAGAGGAATATAAAATACACAAGGCCAAATAAGGACATTCTATATTTTTTTTTTTCTTTTTTTTTTAGTGTTTACATTTGTTAACTGTGTAAGCCCACTGGACACAAGTTCCCCTTTGCTCACATTCATAATGCTGGCAAATGGAGGCTAGAGGAATTAAATCCTGGACTACGGGAAACAGCTCATTGCCTTAATCCTTTACATTAAATGCCAGACAGTGTGTTACTGTTTGTTCTTTATAGATGATTGTCAACAGGATATGAAATGAAAGTTTTTTAAAAGTAAAAAGTAGAGTCAGATATCCCCCTAAAAGTTAAGTAGTTCACTTCACAGTGATGTGTGAAAGATTATTTTATCTTTTCAGCACAGATCAATATAATGGTCAAACTGAGCTGCTGTAAAACTAATGGTATTGTACCTAGTGCTGATGACAAGAAAATGGGGGGTTTAAATCTGTGGTACTTAAGATGACATTGTTAAAAATTTAGATTAACATTTATAGTACTAAGACAGATGGTGGTATCAATATAATATTCATAGTACTAAGGCAGATGGGGGTATCAATATAACTTTCACAGTACTAAGGCAGATGGTGGTATCAATATAACATGCATAGTACTAAGGCAGATGGTGGTTTCAATAGCTGCTTCTGTCACGGAAATAGGGAACACTGTTACTCAGCATCTCCCTCTCTGATTACCAGGGTAGTACTTATTAACTAAGTAATACCTGGTATTCTTAACTTGTCTGTTTTCCAAGATGATCTAAGAACTTTGATCTGGTTAAGTGACTTGTTTAGTCTTCAGCATATATCAAAAGGCCTTAAGCAACTCTAAAAGCTTGTAGCTGTTTAACAGTAATGTATATTAAAGCATTCTAGATTTCAGCTGACTGTCAGCTTGTATGATTATTACAAGTAAAGATGGTATTTTAACTAATTTCTCAATGTCCATAGACCTGGAAAAAAGCACTTTAAGTGAATGCATACACTGTTTGTTTTTCTGATAAACTACAGCAATAATAAAGCAGATTTTGATCTGAAGAACTGATATGGAATTTGACCTCAAGAAGCACCTTGTTCATCTACTGAGACTTCATAAGGCTAACTCTATAGGACAGTCAGCTTTGAAGGGCCCACCCTGATATCACCTTTCAATTAGGACATGTGGGACATAGTGTTTCCTGTTCAGACTACCCTGGCAGGAGCTACAGGAGGTCCCTGAATGCAAACCATCTTGATTGAGCAGCAAGATTTGAACCCTTACATCACATAACTTGATGAGAAAAGCTCAGCTTCCTGTGTGCAAAGCAGAAATAAGTTGATAGAGAACCTTCCATCTGGTTAGAAAGCCTTATAATGAGCACTATAAACAAGTAAACTAAATTACCATATATAACAGATTAGACAAAAGGGGGAAGGGCTATGACGTCCTGGTCCCTCACCAATGAATTATGCAATTACAGTGGGTAATGGGAATACAAACTAGTAGCAGAAGGTAAGGTTGATGTTATACTATATGCCATGGAAGAATGATGGGGGGTGTCAAAGCCACCAATTAAATCTGCAGGCCCCAAAACATTTGCTTTCCATAATGCTCTACTGCCTGTAGCTGTCAGGACATACAATAAAGATTTCTGGCCTATCTGACTTTATGAATCTGTTACTTATTGCACATAAAGCCACTTAATGTCTTACTTTATCGTTGGTTTTAAAGGCTTATTACTGGCATAGCCAGATATGTCATCTTCTAGCACACAAAATTAATTCACAGAAGCATTTTATAAAATACTTAGTCGCATATAAATTGTAGGAGGCAATGTGTAACCTTTCAACCCACTTATTCTCTACTTCATCAAGAGGTACCTGTAAACAATACATTTCACAATAAATGGCTGTATATTACAGAGACACGTGTCTTGCAAAGTTTTAGTTTTGATTCTCCCACCACACATAATTAGTATAATAACTTATATTAACTATTATAACTGTAGATGTAATTTCCACAAGATAGCAGTGTTATGCTACATGGTTAATATTCTTTTAATAACATAAACATTGAACTGTAAATATATTGATAACTCACTTATGACATTTGGTAAGACTAGAATGATTTAATTTTTAGTAATACCTGAATCATTTCTAAGCTTTTTTTAAAGTTTGAAATTAGTTAATGCTCACAATTATTACATGCAGTAGGGAACCAAAACTGAAAAACTTGGTGGCTTAATAACTCATTTACTATAGACACTGAAATGGAGATGAGCCAAATCATGTGTGTGTCTATCTTTTAAGCTTTGCAAGAGTTATAATAGCCAATCTTGAGATCTTTTTCCACATAAGAGGAAACAAAGCCACAGCACAGACATGGCTTACACGGACACACTAACGATCAAAAAGCCTCGATACTAAATCATATGCACAGACACCTCACATGCAGTAGCACAGGGAACCCCCAGAAGATGGAAATACCTTCAGAATGCTCCTGAACATTCTCATCAGGAATGCGCTCTATCTGAGTCTCAACAGATTCATTCCAAATAGGCCTTGTGTCAAAGATGTCATCAGGGAGTACCTGCTGGGATCCAGGCAGAGGGTCAGCATCGATCAGAGACATTTCTATTGTACTGCTTTCATCATCTGAGCAGAATTCCTGTTCCTTCTCTGCCTGCGTTAGTCTGTCCACTAACTTTGAGGCTTCATCACTTATTTCTTCAAAAAATTCTATAGAATTTTTATACATTTCAAAAAACTGTTCTTCATTGTCCTTAGTAGAAATACAAACTGCAGAAGATATTGAACCAGACTTCGTTTTAACTGGAAGCCTGGACTGGAATATTTTAGATTTTGTAGCCTCAGCTGCTTCTAAACTAGACTGTACTTGGCCAGCCCCCTCATCTACCTCAGTGTCACTTTCAGTGCAGCTTCTGGCTTTAGTAGAGCATTTGAACTTTATTTCTACAGCACTACCTGCATCAGATTCTGACTTGCTTCGATTATCTGTTTTTCCTGGCATTTTTGGTTTTGCTTCAGAAACCTTCAGAGACTCTGATCTTTTAACTGTGGATTCTGTAGCTGAGGAATGATGCTCTGACCTCTGACAGCTCAGCTTGACTGGTATCTTTGACTTTGGCTTTGCATCTTCATCTGTACTCCCTTCTTGTGGACTGTCAGTAGGAGAAGTTAAAGAAGGAGCACAGTCTGTCTGTGGGGAGACTTTTAGTGCTGATGATACACCAGCTGTACTTCTAACAGGGATTTTTGATTTGGGTTCAATGGAAGAAACACTATCCATGGAAGCAGTAGGGATTTCAATAACAGATTTTTGGTCTTCAGGTGAAGAATCTGAAGACTCATCATCATGTTCAGAACGAACAGATCTGGTCACTGTCGAAAAGTCTAACTGCACGTTAGTAAAAGTCGTCTCAGGAGAGGAAGGAAAAGACTGATGGGTACTCTCCAACTCATCACAGCACTGTTCAGTAAAGGGTTTTACTTCAGATGCATCTGGAGAAGTTGCACCTTTTTTGGTGGGCTTTGAAGATGCTAAAACACCCATTTTAACTGGAATTCTCGATTTTATTTCAGTTTTAGTAGTGTGCATGCTAGTACTTTTAATAATACTTTCTTCAGCAGTCTCTTCCAAAGTTTGGAATTCTGAAAAGGCTTCTTCCACAACAGTTCCACTTACCACCTCTTCAGACTGAGCCCCACTAGGAGAAGTTAAACTAGTTGGTGATATTTTAAGTTCACATGAATCAGATTCTATATTCTCCTCTGTCACCTCTTCTAGTGGAGCTTGTTCTGAAGAGTGCTCACCTATTTGGAAAAAATGGAAGCCATCTTCTTCATAGTCCCTTCTGGTCATGTCAATCGCACCACTTCTTGTCATTTCAAACAACTTTCCTTCTTGAAACAGAAAAGGATTCTGCTCACTAGTCGGTGTGGTATCTTCAGTGGGTGTTCTTGCAGGAGTAGTGTCTGGAGTTGTACCTTGAGATGGTCTGTCAACCATCAAGCCAAATATTTTTTGTTCTTCTGCTTTGACTCGAGCTTCAAAAGCTGCATCGTCCTCTCTTATTTCAGTCCAAGCATCATAATCTTCATCTGGCTTTGTTACCACTACTTCACCAAAGTGATGATTGGATGCCTCTGCAGAAATTATTTTGGTACTTTCAGACTGTTCAACCAAAGTAGTATCAGATGTTGCAGGCAAAACATCTAAATTATGTTCACTGTCAAATCCTGCTTCTATTGGTGGAGAGAACTTGGTTGAGAAATAGGCTTCAGGATAGTCAGATGAATATTCTTCTGGAACATTTTCATAGGGGCTCTTAAGTGATGCACCTTCTGTGACAGCAGATAATGTGCAGTCTAAACTGAGTGATTTTTCTGAAGACTCTGTATGCAGAGTTTCTTCAGTACTGTCTATTACAGGGAATTTGGAACACATGCCAAACTGTTCAGGGACACCTGCTACATTTTTAGTGGCTCTGTCATGTGACTCATGATCATAATCTAAAGTGGAAGAACCATAAATGTCATGTGACTCTTCCTGATAACTATCTATTCTCCCCTTATTTGTGGGCAATTCAGTGAGCTCAGAAGAAGAATGCTTTCCAGAACTGTCTACATCTATAGGTTCAGGTTCTGGGGAAGATTTTTCATTTATGATATACTCTGATAAGCCTTTTTCCCATTTTGTATCTTGGGTACTAGAAGAATGGAGATACTCTAGAGTTGATCCACCAATATTCTCCAATTTATCTTCTCTCTCAATATGAGTTTTAATTGATGGGGCATCACATAAGTCAGCCCCAGAAATAAACTCATATCCCTTCTCTGACTTTTCTAAAATGTCAGACTTTGGACTGTGCATGTCTTGTATTCCAGATTCATGAGCATGAAATGTTGCAGTTTCATTGTCCAACACTTCATCTTCACATCTGGCTTTAAGTTCCTCAGCAGATATACTTGTATCAGTTGCATTTTCTGAGCCACTGTCATCTGATGTTGTCTTACCTTCTTCAGACCTTAACTCATGCTGCCTAGATGTTATTGGCTTAAACTGTAAATCTTCTGGACTGGAGCTAGAATCCAGACCAGATGGATACGGAGAAGGAGGCTGAACTCGAATAACTGGCTCCAGCAGAAGACCTGCACTTGTCTCCTTTTTGAGCTGAGTTAACTCGGGTTCACTTTCTGAAGAGGAAGGGCTTGCCCTTATTTCATGAGGGGGGGTAAGAACCACCGATAGTTTGTCATCACCCTGCATTGCTGGAGACATTTCAGACTGACATGCAGTAGTTGTTTCAGTGGTTAAAGGCAGATCAGGATGCTTTGGCTCCTTTCTGCCTTCCCTCTTCAGTTTAGCTTCTAATTCGAGTACATCAAATGTTTTAATTTTTGCAGCCATTTTAAACATTTCTTCTTCAGGGGTAAACCTTTTCTTTTGCTCCATTTCTGATGAGTCTTCTTCAGTCTCTTCAGGTATACAAACTGGCTTTTCAGAAGCTGACAACACCTGCATTTCTGGTGTTTTAGGTGTGATTTCATAACTGATCTCTTCAGAGCTAGGAGTCTCAGGAGATAGTGGGCTCTTTCCTGAACTTTCCATCTGTGAAGTCTGTTCCAAGCTGTCATCTTCAGCACTGCCCTCGGGGTCTCTGAGAAGTCGGGAGCGTACACATTCGACAGAAATGTCTGTCTTTACAGAGCTGGCTTGATGAATAAAGATTTCAGTTTTTTGGTCCATAGAAATTACAGGCTTCACTATTTGATCCACTGGGCTACTTTCTAAAGAATCACGACAAGGTGATTCTTTTGTAGGACTTGGCTCTAGAGAATCTGGGGTTTTGTGTGATGAATTGTCTTCCAACACTGGGCTAGCCTCTAGAGAATCCTTATGACTGACTGCTGATGATTCGTCTCCTCCTGGACTATACCCCTCACTTTCCAAACCAGGGAGGGAAAGATCTAAACCCTTCTGAATTTTAGGGCATTCTGGTTCAGCATGTAACTCTTCTGATACCCGGATGTGTGCATCATCATCATCATCATCACCTAAAATAGTTTCAGAACTAAAAAGCTCTTCCGTACACTCTTTTTGTAATTCTACTTTATCTTCTGCAAAAGGCTTCCCAGTTTCTTGGGATTCATATGACATCTGAGTCTCATCCTGAGAAAGCATTGAAACAGACACTTCAGTTTTATCCTTGGAGGTTAATGAACTGTCAGGCATTTCATAAATGCCACTTTCAGCCTGAGAACTTGCATCATAACCTAAGCAAGTTTCAGATTTCAAAGTAGATCCTAAATCACTGAAGGTATGATCATCTGTTTCTGCTGATTTTGTCAGTGAAGCTTCCACAGATCTTTTATCATCACAAACAAACACTCCAGAATCCCCAGTAACACTTTCAAATTCCTTTATGTGTCTAGCATCATACTCTTGGACAACAGGACTGCCATCTTCTAATACACTAATAGTTTTTGCAACAGGCGCATCTTTGCTTTCCTCAGGTAAATGAACATCTGCAGGCTCTGTGGTTTCATATGTTTTTTTAACTATTTTTGTACTGCTCTCTTCTTTGATCTGTTTGGTTAACTTTGTTTGCAGCATCTCACTTGGGGGATGATAGCCTACAACTCCTCGCATGGCAGCTACTTCAGTATCATCCTCCCTCTCTGGCATTTGCTGATCAAGTTTCTTT
This sequence comes from Protopterus annectens, assembly GCF_019279795.1. Classification (NCBI taxonomy): domain Eukaryota; kingdom Metazoa; phylum Chordata; order Ceratodontiformes; family Protopteridae; genus Protopterus; species Protopterus annectens. Next base: position 1,381,670,518 of record NC_056728.1, on the reverse strand, counting down.
GGTGAAAATGAAAGACTTTCGGGGCTTGTGCCTGGGGTTGCTAATCCTTCATGTTTATAGCTTTCCTCAGAACTCATCTGAGGTGTGCCATCACCGAGACTAACACTGGGTGAATCAGCAATGCCTTCATGCTTAAGGCTCTCTGAACTATCGTCAAGAGTGCCATTCTGCAGTACTATGTCAGTAAGGAAGTCCTCCTTAACATATTCTGAGGGAAAACCAGTATTAAGCTCTGATGGAAATGGACTAGATACCACTTGATCTAAATATACTTGACCCTTCTCTGCTACTGAAATTTTTCTGAATTGCTGGTACCTGTCATTATCCTCAAGTTCTTCTTTAATATCCTCAGTGAAATCTGTTGATGTTTTTCTGTCAGGGCTAATCTGCAGCTCTATATCTTTGATCTCAGTTGTTATTTTATCCTTGAGGTGTTCACTTTCTTTATCAAATGCGGACGTATACAGCTGTAAACCTCTTTTGTCACTTTCTGTTTTTGATAAGTGCGTTTCATCTAATGCAATTGCTGTGTCATCAGAAAGTTTTGTTGTCGCATCCTCCTCTCCTGACACTAAACGTGAGTTTGTTTGATGTGATTGTTTCTGCGCTTCAAAAATATTTTGAGACTTGTCTGCTCTTACATGATCAACATATGTAGCTGTTTCTTTTAAGTTGTCTTCATGTGATGCCTCCAGCATTTGTTCTCTGCTTGATTTGACAGCCTCATCAAGTTTACTTAACTCATTCTCTTGAAATTCCCTGGTATCAACTTTTAATTGTTTTTCCCCTACATGTTGACTTTCTGCTGATGGCACAGCTGACTTGTATTCAAACAATCCTGTCGTTTTCTTTGAAGGATCTTCTCCTGACTGAAATGCTTTCATAAGATCTCGAACTGACATAGTCTGCTCAAGTCTTTCAGATGCAACGGCTGGGACAGCTGGAGGTTGTTTCTTATGAACCAGCTTCTTTGAAGTCTCTTCTTTGCCAACTTCTTTTAGTGGTAACTTGCTGGTTTGTACAAGTGTCTTCTCTTCTTCCACTCGTTTTTGAAGAGCTTTCACCTTATCTTTTATTGAGCCAATTGGAGTCTCTTCTATGACAGGTGATACAGAAGTTGCACTTAGAGGATCTTCAGGAGTTAAACCTGGTTCTTCATCCAGTGATTCTTCAGAGCTGAACTTGCGGAATTGTAATGGTTCAGTGCTTGGCACCTGCAACTGTGAGTCTTCAAAATACTGTTTTGCCCTTTCTTTTAACTTCCTTCTAACAGGCTTCTTTATTTCAAATACAGCTTTTCTTTCTTCACTGAATTTTTCTATAGTCTCTGCAGTTCCTGGGCCATTTTTGTGTGATTTCTTGGCAGAATCTTCAATAAGAACAGCTTCAATCCTCTCTTGTACAGCATCTACTGGAGAAGTTGGTCTACAGGACTCATTCTTGGAAATATAGTCTACAAGGTCATCTTGAAGATATTCTACCATTCTGCTCATGTCCTGCTGAATGACATGACGTGTACCTCTATCTATCCTAATTTCTGTTAAGGTTGGCTCAATTACTTCAACTGATACTTTCCTTTTGGCTTCTTCAATTTCATCTTCACTTACAATTACCCAGTCATCCTCTATTGCCTGTTTTGAAGCATCAGCAAGAGCTTCTTCTACACAAGATCCACTTCTCAGAATCTTGCTTACTTTTCTCAAGTCTTCTTTTACACTTTCAACAATTTCATAAGGCTCGCCTGGTTCTTCCACGGATCCTTTCTGAATATGCTTCACTTCAACTGAATGTGTCTTTTCTGATGAGTCAGTAGTTAGAATTGCAGACACTTTGATCAAATCTTGTTTCATTTCTGAAACTTCCGATAACAAGTCTGGGCTTGCTAGTGCTGGGACTTCGCCGATTAGGTGGGTTTTCAAAGCTGATGTTTCTGTTGATTCTGTATCTTCTTCATCTTTGGTGTTCGTAAAAAAAATTTAAAGTAAAATGGAAATCAAAAACAGAGATTGGAAAATGTGATCAGGACTGGAACAATACAAACTCTTTGGCTTAAGTGGTAGGAAGGTCAACAAAATGGGATAGGAATGGTTGGTGGATCCACAAGGCCTTGGGGTACAACAGCAAAGCAAAGCTATCGGGGACAAAAATGGGAAGGAGAACAGGCAGGAAATAACTTGCTTGTATTATTTCACAAGACCACATCCATACGTACAACACTAAAACAATAACAAGTACAAATAATCCAATGCACCAAAAATCAAGAAACAGAAATAAATAAGGACACACTGAAAGTACACATAAAGTAGGCATCTCAAGATTGTTCAGATGTTATAAATGCACACGCAAATGAAAAGCATCATAGACAATTGACAGCTCATTTCCTTTAAGAAAAAGCCAGTGTCAGAACAACATCAAGGCTACAGTAATGTGCACATCTGATACACTAAAATTCTATTGCATTATTTCAGTCAGCTTCAATCTGATAGTCCTTCCAAAGGAATAGTGTACCTAAACATAAATAACTTCTAAATGAAGAGGTATGATCATTCCCTTGGGATCATACTCATTGTTCTGACAAAATATGTGACAAACAGAAAAAAAAAAACGTAAAAATAAACAAAACACACAAAAACAAACAAGAATAAAAATTCTGTAAATGAACTTAAAAGAAAATAATGTAATGTAGTGCAACCAAAAGTTAGAAACATTCACACTGGACACACACACAATATATGTAAGCCAAGTTATTTCCATGCAAAGCAAAGGTGCAATAAACAGCAAGCATGCTGCTATATATACATTTTATCTGGCATGTTAAAATATGTATTAAATGATTATGTCCTGTTCTGAGGCAAAGTACTGCTTGCAAAGTCACTGTCTGCTGTCATATATTACAGAGATGCTGAAATCTTTGAAATATTCTAAATTACTGTATCAGAATAGTACTACTCTAAGTGTACACTTGGCCATTACACGAGCAGAGTACATAAACATAAAAGTATCAAATATGACACTTCTGGACTGACTGGGGTATATTTACAGTGGGAATTTACTGGAAAGCTATTCTTTAGATTCCTATATAATACCTGAAATAAAAGCAAAGCAAATTACTTTGTGACCTAATACAAAAATCAGACGATTCTCTATATTTCACTGTTTGGAGCAGTAACAGTAGTCAAGCACACTATTAGTTGATATTCACAATATATAAAATGTGTACTTGGCAATCGAGACAAAAAAAGGTTTTAATCATGTTACCAGAATAGAAATTATTATGGAAAATGCCAGTCAGAATTTTTGAAAAATATTTATTTATGGTAACACACATCTGCACTTATAAGGGAGACTCAGATCGCAAGAAGTGTCACTGGCATCTGTTTACATAAAGTAAAATATGATACATTTGTCCAGGTATCATGTTTAAGCTGTAAGCTTCCAGTGGCCTGGATTAAAATGATGCTCCACAAGATAGAGTCAGGTTGATGGCATCCCTTTCAGCACATCATTAACTATGATTCTATAATTTTAATGTTTTTAATACATAACTTAAGTTCCCAGTATTAGCCCAACTCTGTCATTGCTTCTGTTTACTGATGGCTCATAGGTCAGTGTGTCTGCATGTCTGCCCATTTATTTCTCTGACAAATAAACTGGAAAACCAAAGGAACTTCACTTCAGGTGTGCTTACATAGTTAAAATATGAAGACGTTTGCTAAGTACTTTTAGTCCCGATCATGTGTGGCTTGTGGATAATAAAGATCCCTGGAACATCTTATTTAATACATATTATGGGAAACAGCTTGATGTTATACAGCACTTTCACCTATAATAGGCTGTTTTTGTTGCATTAAACATCTTTTTTGTTTGTATGCAGGTGATTTAACAATTGGGAAATCGGTGACAAGTATCTGTGACCAGGAAACTGCATCGATGTTTGGCCAGTTTAGTGTCATGGTCTTATAAAAATAAAATTATGCCAAATGTCAGCAAAACAAAAACTATAACTTTTGGGCAGTCTAAGTGAAAGCATATCTATTTAATATAGTGAGAGATAATTAAAGAAGTAAATGTTTTATGGATTTGGGTGTCTGGGGCGACTCAACTTTAGATTTTAATTACTGCATTAATCAAAAGGAAATTCATTAAAATAAGGAGTGTAGACGCCATGAAAATAGCAGATACGTCTGTAATAGGATCAAAGTTAGAATTTGGTCAAAGCCAAATGTTGCAGAATGTACAATGTAGGTTTAATAGATTGCTAGATTACATGAAAAACAGATTGATTTATTTTACAGGTGGATTAGAAGGGTTTTGATAACATATTTATAAAGCTACTAAAGACAGTTTCTTATGCAAATGCCTGGAATTAAGGAAAGGGGAGAACAGCTCTTAGTTCAAATGTACATTAGCCATGAAGAAATCTAACAAATCAACATTTTAGTTCTTGAGGAGATTAGTCAGTATGCAAGACTCACCGCCATTTTCAGTAAGATCCAATGAGGACCTTTCTAACTTTATGATAACATTAGGCACTTTTTGTGAGCAAAGAAAATATGGCACCAGGACAGGATAATGGGGCATTCTGGCCAGTCCTAGTATCATTAATGCCTTATCTTGACTATGTTGTCTCACATGTCTGCTGGCAAACCAGCCATTGCAGTTCTGTTCTGCTAATATAATGAGACCAAAGTCACTAAGGATAAAAATAATACCCTTTTAGAAGCTATTTTTTTTAATTCTCTGCTATAAGATGGTGTCCAAGATTTATTTGGTTTTGTTAAACTGCTAATACAGGCTGCAAGACAGGAGGGCCACAGGAGCCAGGTAGGAGTCAGAAAAGGAAACAGACATTGTGCTACCAAAACTATCATGTGACCTTCCCTTTAGAACTATGAAGTCATCTTCTTGTGTCATGTGCCACTTCTACGTTAAAGACATTTAACAATGGGCGCACTCGGGCTTCTTTACTGCACAATTTGCAGCTTCTGTTGTCATATTCTGAAATATTAGGCTAAATGTGGGTAATGTTTTTCTCTAACTCATCTTTCACATATAGTACAAGTACAACATTTTAAAATTTTGTCACTTTGTAGTGGAGGTGGGGCAGCTGCAGAAAATGTGTACTTTTCGTTTTGTGGGGTATAGCAGATGGCTATGGTATGCATATTTTATATGGGATGGGATAGTCTGAGAAGAAAATATATACTCCCTGTCTTCACTCCTTACTTCTTCATCTCATGGAAAAAGAGTTAACGTACATTTTTAAAAGGTGTTTATTGAATGTTTACAGCAGGACACCATGTGTTAACTCTAATTCACTGCCTTTATATTGCTGAGCAGCCACAAGTGTTTTGAAAATAAATGCTGTTAGTGGTCACAGCTTGCTTCTCCTACATGATAATATCACAGATCATTAGTCCTGTTCAGCTGCTGACTGTGTCAGCTGTCTTAAGGAAATTAAAAAAATACTGATCATAACAAATTTTATCCTGTCCTGTTTCATCAAGACATGGTAACACAAATCCACTATAGTGGGCTTGGGGTTTGCCATAATGATTAGGGTGTTTACCTTGCAAATTCAAGGTACAGAGTTTGATTTCCACCTTTGAAAGAGAAATTAGCTAGGCTTAAAAATGGCTCACAAGAGTGGTTAGGCTATGACATACTTATGAAAGCAATCAGAATGGGAACATGTTTTACGTGTAGGGCAGCCCCCCCCCAGTATCCCAAATGCAGGGGGCTTTGTTTAACAGAGCTAACTCTAAGGACAAACAATCTTGGAGTAGGTTATAATTACTCTAAGTATGAGCCCATTCACTGAAGTCAACTTGAGCATACATTTCCCATTAAAACAGAACCCGTTAAAATGAATAAAGACCTAGATAACTACCTACACAGATTGCCTCATCCTCTGATGTTATCATTGCTGCATAGTTTATCTGACTACTGAATACCTGAACTCTCTACACCATGAACTGTAACCTATTTATATTTTTTCTACTGTGTTATCTATTTGCTGTGTCCAGCTACAGTTTATTCAAGATTCATCGTGTTTCCTGTCTCATTACTTTTCATAAAGGCATCTCTAGCTACAAAGACTCAATCACAAAAGAAAGAATAATACATTTATTTTTCCTAGTGACCTGTTTCTCCCTCCCAGATTCTGTCACAGTATACGATAAGCTGGTTGGTGGCTTTAGGCTTTTAAATAGTCACTTGGTATGGGTAATTAGAAGCAAAATGCACTATCTGCTTATTCAGTGCCTTGATGTGTATTAATAAATGGTTGTAGTGCAACTTATCTGAAGACTATGGAACATAACAGTAAGCAAACAAATGTATAATTTTCCATGTAATTTTCACTATTGCTTAGGTACATAAGCTCAACTAAAAAAATGCTGCATCACAGAATATTTACGCTGTTTTCATACGTAAATTGCATGAATGCTCAAGCACACAGAGCCAGTAGTAAATCATGCTAAAAGATTGCTTTAAGTTGTATTTATTTATTTTTTAACAATTATTTCCCAATTTCAGCACTTCTTAGACAGTTAATAATACGCATTTGTAAATTGGTTTCATACTACTGACTGGGTTAAGACTCTTGTTAACTGATGTCTGGTGTTTGTATACTGTCAGTCTGCACTGGGAGAACTACAATCAATTGCATCTGACCTTTTACTGCTCTTGTGTTCATAGTCAAGTACTAAGCTGGATGCCCTTCTAAGCCATTTTAAGCCTAGCCTATTAATCATTCAAATGTGAGACTCAAACCCTGTATCTTATGTCTGTGAGGTAAACGCTTAATCATTTTGCAAACCCCCAACTCCAAGAACTTATCTCTGCTAACTACCTTGTTAATAATTCTGGCTGAATTAGCCACATATATAAATTACCTTGTCTATGCAGTTTTGGTAATGTGAAGTATTGCAGTCAGCTGTGGACACCAGCCTGCTGTAGATTAAATGATTCATGCAGCACGATTCTCTTCCTAAACTAACGCTAATCGGCTTATAACAATTTACTTCTGTTTGTGATCCACAACTTTTATCACCCTGTAATTTTGTGTATTTGTATTCCTAACACTAACTTAGATGATATATAACAAGGACTTACTTCTGCTCTGCTATCTCATATCTCTATGCCCTTGTTGCATTCTCCATTATTTTATATTAAATATCTAATATATGCCACTACTATCTTCTCACCTTTTATTCTATCCTTTATTTTCTGCCCAGTATTCAGTTATAGAGTTTTCCACTTTAGCCTCAACTACTTGTGTATTACTGAATCTCATACTTGCAGCTACCATTAACTCATTCCTTCTACCAGAAAGCAGGTGACCATCTCCAACAAGCTAATCATGCCTGCCCTTCCATTACCGATCCTGGGGTTTACCCCTCTTATACTGCACCTCCTTCTTACCTCACTTCTTACACTACTCCCTAACTCCCCATCATCAAACACGTTCACGTAACTGTTCAGCACATCAACTCTCTTCCTAACTAACATGTCACTGCTCACTTCAGTTTCATTATCGGCTCCCTTCATTCCATGACAAGCCTCCACAGGAACCAGGAAATGGCCCTACTTCATTTTCATTACAACTTTACAGAAATCTGGAAACCTCTAGTCCAGTTCTGCTGCTGACTAAACTTTGTTTCTTCCTTCCTTCCTTCCTCCTCTGGCCTTTTTAAATTATCGACAGAACTAAAACATGTTCTGCTGGGCCTTTTCTTCCTTTAAGTGCTTCCTCCTTTCATGGGGATTTTGATTCAAATCCAGATCCAAAAAGTAATACATTCACTGCACCCTCCACTGGCATCAATTTGGGGCTCATGAGCACTTAGACCTTTAGGAGCAAATACCCATAAAGCTTGCATTTATTCCAATAACTTGCACAGCACTATAGTCACTGAATCTTGGCTGAATTAATTATCTCGTCTTTTCTTAAAGTCAATTTTAATTTAAGAAAGCTGTAATGCTAACTGCATAAATATTATTTTTAATTGTTTGTTACCTTTACTTAGCTATAGCAAGCTTACACATTCCTATAGATACTAATGCAGACTGAGTCATTGTTGCTTTTACTAAAGCCAATGCCTTCAAAATTTAGATTTATTGCTGTCTACAATTCAATCCCGACACACAATATAAGTGTATCTCTTCAAAACATTTTTTCATTTTTACTTCAAGATCATAAAGCAGTCTTTCCTGATGACTTTATGTTAGACTGCATTACTAATTTCCAGTCATATCTTAATACTTTTCCATCTGTAAACAATTTTGCACACGTGATTACTCACTTTATGACATCAGATTTCTTTACAGGAATCATTTCCAAATTTTTACTAGTTACTTCTCAACTTTTCAGCTCCTGCTCTCCACTTTTTATCTTCTAGCAACTACTGATACATTTTTACCAACTTTAGTGCAAACACACAATTTTCTTTGGAAGCATCACCAAATATATCTCCTTTCTGAAAAATTATAATACCCCCTCCCCACACAGGGTTTCTCAACTACTGAATAGTCTTAATTTCTAAATGACTCAGTTTACATACTACAATAGAGAATCAGAGCCTGGAAAATATATTAAAAATGAAAAGTATAAGGACTAGAAAAATGTTACATCATCTAAAAAGAATCACTAAAGAAAATGAATTAAAAACATTTACCACATTCTGTACTCCCATTTCAGAAAGCTAAAGAAATTCTCTTCCAGAATGAATATGCTAACATGAAAAACAAGATCACAAATTTTGCATAGCTTTTAGTGGCATTCTATGTTCAGATTCATGCACTGTTACTAAAGCATCTAGCAAATGACTGCTTTCTCATAGCTTTATTAAACCTGTTACTAATACATCCATCCAAATTTAAACTAAACCTCTGAGACCTAACTTTATTTTCTTAGCCTTTCATGACTTGACTCTAAATGACAAAACCATCAGTGAAAAAAGACAATGAGGCTTTGAAGATATCTTGTCTGAATTTATTAGATTATGTGGTGCCTTCACTGCTTTACTCCAATATCACATCGTCAAACTTTTGGTCTCTAGCTGCATATTTCCCTCTCTGTAAAATTTGGTACAACTGGCAATCCTAGCTCTAAATCTAATTCAGTACTATTCTTACTTCATTTCTTTCTCTAGAAACTACTAGAGTCACCTTTCTCTCCTGCCTTAAAGGAGCTCAGTATGTGCTAAGTAGTAAAGACTTTAACCAGGTCATACAATAGGACAGCTGTAACTACTCTCACAAGCAACAGCTATAGCACAATGGAGCTATATGTGCACATTTATGGAAGGACCTTGACATTGCATCACAATTTATTTACCTGGGACCTAATTAAACATAACCATGGCCACTTGGCTATACATTCCTCGCTAGTAACAGGTCTATTAGGGGCCTAATCAACTCTGCACATCTTCTTCTATAAATCTTGTGGTGTGACAGGACTTTCTTTTTAGGCCACAGCTATTTTCTCTTTTCATCAACTCTCTACTAGAACTTGAGGTAATCTCCTGCTGTGCAGGTGGTACTATCCTGTTCTCAGTACTAATAAAATGACCTTTAAAAACCTATCCTAAAAAAGTCACTCATCATTAACTTTACCAGTATGAAATACTTGTTATAGCTGGCTTGAGGTCTGCAGCATCGATAGTCACCTAACATGCAGTGCAAAGCTGCCTGCTACCAAGCAGGTCCTACTGATGACTACTGACTCTGCTATCCTATAACTAACCTCTATCCCCAACATGCAGACTAACAGTCTAAAAATTCTCAATGAACTCTGTAGATTTACTCTAAGCCAAACTCAATAAGCATATGCAGTACTACGGTCTTTAAAACGGGATTACCACCCTATCCTATCTTTTTAATTTAGAAGCTTCAGAACTAAAGCCACTGTCCAGTGTTTCCTAATGTGTTATCTTACATGTCCTGCATCCGAATTTTGAAGCCACCTACTGCTTTCTCCCTCATGTTATATACCCAGCACTAATTCCATTTTGGTACAAATAAGTTCTCCATACTATGCCATAATTATCCTGCAGTATTAGTGTCTTTTATGGATTTGCTGCCTTTTAATATTCGGATGATTTCTATTTTATGTGTACAGTGCTTAGATTGTAAGCATTTGATTACCCTAAAATAATAAAAATCATGTCTTACTACTTATCACAGTATTCCTAAATTATTCAAATCCGCAGATGATTTCAACACTTTTATCTCGGTTCAAAAATACATTTTGGGTTTAACTTCTTGTTTAAATGTTCAAGTAACTTCAAGTAACATAACCTCACCTCATCTATTTTTATCATGACATATTTATTCATCAGCTACTACTAGGTAGTTTGTCCAGTATGCCATTAGGAGCCTAGTTTGTTTCCCTTAACTAAAAGGTCCTGTGTACACAGGCCATGGGTGAATTTACAGATCCCCACCTATTCATAAAAGAAGGATTTAAAGAGAACTAAGGAGCTTTAGAAGCCTGGCAGAACTGATGGGGCACTGGGAGGAAAAGTCCCAGACGTTAAGAATACTGCAATAGTGATCTAACCGTACATATACCGTTATGTTAAGTTACCTACATAACTGTACTTTCTCTAAATAGTTTCTTCCTGAAGTGTACTTGTATTTGAACGTAAATGATTGCATTTATGTATTTTATTTATTTATTTTATTTCTTTAACATTTGTTTGCAGGGAAAGTCTGACTGGGACAGAGCCCATTTTCAGCAGAGGCCCAGGGAGAAACGCTACAGACTCCACACAGAAGGTACCCCAGCCAAGAATCGAACCGGAGAACCTCTTGCTGTGAGGTGACAATACTAACTGCTGCACCACTGCACCATACATTACAGCTTTCTCTTCCTGAGGGCTTTTTATCTTGTAAAAATACTTAATTCAACAATATGACACATCAGATGACTGCTACAACACATTATTTTTATTCATTGTTCTTCTGTTGCCCTAAAAGATAAAAGTATTTTGATTCTGTAATATTTTTTCATACAGGGCTTCTGATGTGTACAATAAAACATATCCTTGACTGTTTCTGACAAATTCACCCTGAGTGACGATATAACAGCAAAACTGAACATAATGCTAAAAAACTTCCAGTCAAGCTCTTCTACAACATTACTTCTCCCCTCTTAGGGCATATCACTCAAACTAAGTTTGCCAAGACATGAAAATAATGTGGGTGGTGCATTGGTGCAGTGGTGCAGTGGATAACATTGTCCTTCCATAGCAAAAGGCTCTCCAGTTCAGTTCTTGGTTGGAGTGCCTTCTGAGTGGAGTCTGCATGCCCTCCCTGCATTCACGTCAGAACAGCAAGGAAGGAGAATTTTCACTTTCCTCACTGTTTTGCCATTTCAGAATTGGTATATATAATAATAAGGGAATTATGTTGATTTTTATTCCTTCGGGAGCAATGTTTCACTGTTTATTTTTGTACTTTGATATTTTGAAGTACACCAATATTTTTAATATATGGATCTACTTTGGATGCTGAAACTTTCAAAACTTTGAACTTTATATGGTCGAGACCATAACATCGAAGATCTGAAAATTCGAAACTTCAATGAAGAAAAAAAAAACTTCTTTTTTTTTTACATTTATGCAGTGGGGCAACCCCGCTTCCCTCCCACCCCCTGCTAATTAAATATACCAACTCCGAGAACGCACTACAGTGATGAGAATGGTAAATATCCCATTCTGTGCTGTATAGCAATCTCCATTTAAACTGTTTGAAGTTTCAAAACGTCGATGGTCTCGACCATATGAAGTTCAAAGTTTTGAAACTTTGAGCTTCCAAAGTAGACCCATGTGTGTGTGTGTGTGTGTGTGTGTGTGTGTGTGTGTGTGTGTGTATATATATATATATATATATATATATATATATATATATATATATATATATATATATAGTAACTCAAAAGATAGAATACATATTTGGTAGAAAAGTTTTTGTGGGTGTAAAAAAGGACAGAATGTGCAAATGAGTGAATGGCCACATTTTATTTTGCCACCACAAAAAATACTTTTAATACCAAATCTTCATGTAAATTGTATTCCAAGAGCTTTAAAATTAAATGAAGTCCAACAACTTTCAATAGATAATCTCTGCTTAGTATGAATAACTTATTTTAATGAATACTTTTTGTAAAAAAATGTCTACTGAAGGTGGATAATATTATTTCCTAAATATTTTTTTAAAACTGAAAATAGCCATGCAATCTAGTTTGACAGCAGATAAATGCATGTACTTTGCCACAGTAAGGACAGACTGCTGAATAAGTAACTTTGTATCTAGACAGTATCTCTGACATGCCAAGGTTCCTCAATTAATAAAGTTATTTTAATGTGAGAGAAAGGGATACTGTCATTTGTCTTTAAAAGAATGAGGTGAGGAGGTTATGGTAATTGATAGACAACATAAAGCAAAGGGTTTTAAAGTGCACATAAACAACAGCATTGCTGCAGGATGATAACAGAAAATGGAAACTAGGATGCATTATTTTAGTTCTTATTAAAGGGTTACTAAGTTAAGCAAAATATTCTATGAAAAATTAACAGTTAACACTAGAACATCTGCAAATAGTCATCTTAGCCTATTTTACTGTTAGTAGTTTAATAAAATATCAGTTGGCTATGCTGTAGTATTAAATTAAGCAGTATATCGCACATCTGTAACAAGAAAGTGATTCTTACATTTCTCTGTGGTAAGAGTGCCCTGCAAAACAAAGACATAAAATTAGTAACCAAAGAATAACAACAGTCATTTTGTCTCACTGAAGTCTAGTACAACATCCATAAATCCTTTTTTATTTTAAAAAAAAGTTTTGTCACTACAAACAGACGGGAAATGACTGAAAGTTACTCATGCAGTGTCAGTTGAGAATAAAGAATATTTCCTAAATCCCCAATATTGTGGCATGTAGTCTTTATTACTGTTGTTTTCAGCATTTATTATTCAGTGTGGCAAACTGTCACCTCCCATTGCAGTGCAATGCATTTCATACAGGAGGCAAAGACAAGCATATACCTGCAAATGAAACAGACATTACTGTGGCTACTGAAAAAACACATCACCAACATCCGAGTTTACCACTATTACTCCACTGACAGTAGCCTTGCAGACTCGAATTTAAAGGAAAAAATAATGTATATCGATGCATTAACAGATCTTCCCCTATATTTACCTGAATTGTTGGCACTTTGATAGGTAAGATTTTTATAAGTTTTACTTGTTTTTTATTTTTTTAAAGAAAATGATGTACGTGAAAAAAAAAACAGTAAGTGCCCAATGTTGGAATTTTATTTTTCAGACTTCTGCCTATTCCTCATTCATGTGTCAAAATTGTGTAGACAGTTACAAGATGGACAACTTCTGAACTGACAGTTCATTGACGCCATGCTTTGTTTTAGTTATTCATGTTAGTTTGCAAAGAAATATGGGAAGAAATGACTCGCATTTTTCGCAAAAGATACATAAAACATTAATAATGTTACAAATATCTGCATGTGAACACCTTTTATGTTTACAATATCCTGCTGTGTGGATTTGGTTGAAAGTTATTCACCTTTCTATGTTAAGCATTACTAAAACTAGTTTTCTGTTTTTCTTTGCAAATTTTCTACACATAAAACATGTCCTACTAAGAGTAAAAATTATCAGGCAAGACCCAGCGCCATGGCTAACCCCAAAATTAAGACTGCTAATGAAATGAAGAGACAAGATCTGCACATCTTAGCATACTCTGAAAACACAGCAGAGCCTTCAAAAGTTTAAACGCCTAAGAAATGTCACTAAACAAAACATTAAGCATGGCAAGAAACAGTACTAGTACAATGAACAAACCCAGGAACCCCACTCGGCCTTCCTGAGAACACTGGAAAATATGAAGGTCTCTGCAAACACCATTATATTGGGCGACTTCAACTACCCAACCATAGACTGGGAGCATTACTCTAGCTCCAACACCCTAGCCCAAAGGTTCCTAGAATTTATAAACTCAAATGCTATGGAACAACTTGTTACCACTCCCACAATCGGGGAAAACATACTGGACCTGATCATCACCAACATGGGGACTCTATGCTCCAGACCAGAAGTGTATCCCTCACTGGTAAGATCAGACCATAAACTAATCTCACTGGATATTCACATCCTGACCCCACCCCCTGCCCAGAAAACCACAGTGAAAAACTTCTCTAAAGCAAATTTCACACTCCTCAAAACCGAGGTGGAATCCTAAAAAGCCCCCGGGCCTGTGGAAAATACGTCCCAGACCGCAGAATCCTTTATAAACGCATTCTATGAACACCTTCAGGAATGCATGGATTATGCGATCCCAAATAAAACCAAGACCCAATCCTCCAAAGGCAGACGTCCTGTCTGGTGGACCCCAGCCATAAACAAACTATACAATAGAAGGAGGAAGCTACTAAATGATAGAGCAAAATCCCAAAAAGGGAAAGCATCACTGATCAGTATTAGCAAAAAACTACGGGCACTCATAAAATTGTCTAAGGCCAGCTTCGAGAGAAAAATTGCACAGGACACTAAGGATAACCACAAGGCTTTCTTTAGTTATGTTAGGAACCTGGGTGGTAATTCCCAGATATGCTCAGAATTAGTCCAAAATGACAAAAATACACTGAACCCACAGACATTGCCAACATCCTAGCTGACAGGTTCAGCGAAACTTCTCCCCCCCTCCCCACAAAAGGGCAAATATCTATCCCAGCAGAGTGCTGCCCCCCCTGGCATCTCAGATGCTCAGGTAAGAGCCGCCCTCTCCAAAGCAAAAAACACAGCATCAATGGGACCAGATGGTGTCCTGGGCTGCGTCCTACATGAACTCCAAGAAGAGCTAAACCCAAACATAAAACTACTGTTCAATCTCAGCCTTACTACAGGATATGTGCCCAAAGAGTGGCATACAGCAACAGTGGTCCCTCTCCATAAAGGTGGTGCCTCAACGGATCCTGGAAACTATCGCCCCATAAGCCTGACTAGCTTGGTCTGCAAAGCTATGGAAAGGATCATCATGGACCTCATAAATAAAGATATTGGGGACCTACAGACACTGGATCCTACCCAGTTCGGCTTTGTTAAGGGCAGATCCTGCCTCTTAAACCTGGTTGATTTCTTTGAAACAGTCACCAAGGCCATTGACGAGGGAAGGTGGTCCACACAGCCTACCTGGACCTCGCAAAAGCCTTCGATACAATACCCCACTCAGGCATTATAGATAAGCTCACCAGCTTAAATATAAACCCCTATGTCACTAGATGGATTGCAAACTGGCTCAAGGACAGAACCCACATGGTTAGAATTGCTGGAGCCATGTCAGACTCCAAACCAGTTACAAGTGGTTTCCCACAAGGCTCAGTCCTGGGACCTCTCTTGTTCGGTATATATTTCTCGGAGATACAGGCCAACACGGAAGGACTGTGGCTGACCAAGTTCGCAGATGACTGCAAAGTGGGCGCCATAATCGACTCTCCAGCCAACACAAGCATCCTCCAAAAGGGCCTCAAAGAAACAGACAACTGGTGCCAGAGCCATGGCCTCAAGCTAAATGCCAAAAAGTGTATAGTCATCCCCTTTGGCAAAAACAAAGTGCCCATAAATTACCACATAGGTGGTAATCCATTAAGTACAGAAGAAGTAATTAGGGACCTGGGGACCCATGTTGATAGCAATCTCTCATTTGACAACCACGTGGCCAAAGTGGTTAGAAAAACATTTTATATAGCCCACCTAATCATGAAGGGATTCACATCTAGATCAGGGGAGGTCATCGTGCCTCTTTACTCATCCCTCATCAGGCCCATAATTGAGTACAATGCCCCTTTTTGGATGTACCTTACCAGACACCTGCAGCAACTGGAAAGACCCCAAAAGTACCTCACCAAGAGGATCAAAGGGCTCAAACAGATGCCATATGCTGCCCGGTTAAAGAAACTCCAGCTCTACTCAGTGGCATACCGCCTGTTCAGAGGCGATTTGTGCCTGACGTATAAAGCCATGTCCAACCCGGAATTAATGGACATGCTGCACCTCAGAAAATCCAAATCCCATCGAGCTACGCTCGAGAGACTTGAACCTCAGCACTGAAATAAATAGGACATGCTGGAGGGACAGATTCATAACCCAGAAGCTCCCTTCACTCTGGAATAAAATCCCAGTCCAGGTTAGGCAGAGTCCCTCATTGACTCTCTTCAAGAGGAATCTTGATGAGTGGATGGGAGATCGTAGGTTTACCCCGGGTATCACTTCTGTGTCACTGTTAGACAGAGGCACAGTATACTAACCTCGAAAAAGGGCATAGCAAAATAAATTTAAAATGGGTGGCGAAAGCCAAACACATTCTGGCTAGGCTTATAAATGCCCTAGGGCAGATAGCGCAGTATGAACCTATGAACCTATGAACAAATTACTCATCAATACAATCTCAAAACATTTGGTCTTCCTTTCGAAAGGTGTTAAATCCTGACCAAATTGGTCAGCCAAAGACGTCACCTGACCAGCCTCCATCTGTAAGAGCTAACACCACTCACTTTTTTCAGGCAGTAACCTCCTTAATTAAGCATAATACTAGCTCCAACCCACCTCCTCTCCAGCAGTCCAAAAATCACTTCATGCATTTCTCCTTCAAGCCAGTCCCAATCTCCACCATACAGAAATACCTTCTTAAACTCAAACCAACAACCCTAATTATAGACAACCTCCCTTCAGAATTTTTGAAAATGACAGCAGGTGCCATTGCTATTCCAATCTCTATACTTATAAATAAATCCAAACAGGAATACTGTGTTTCCTCCATCTGCAAATAAGCCTATGTACTGCCTTTGCACAAAGGAGGACCCTCATCAAATTAGTCCAGTTAAAGACCTACTGTCATTCTTCCACCTATATCCAAAATACTAGGAAAGTGTATGCATACTCAGCTGATAAAGTGCATAATCACCAACAATCTATTATCTCCATCTTGGCATAGATTTTGAGCTTACCACAGCACCAAAACAGCTTAACTTCAATTCACAGAAACCATAAACAAAACTGAACTACAGAGAATCTAACATTCGCCCTCTTCCTGCACTTGTCAAAAGCATTCAACACTGTGTCTTATAGCAATCTTCTACAAAATCTTTTGCATCTAAGAGTCTCACTCAGTTCTTTCTGTCTCTCTCTCTCTCTCTCCTGGTTTAGTAGCTGCCTTGCTGGCAGGTTTCAAGCTGTAAAGTGGCAAAATGAATATTCTCCCTTTTATCCCATAAAGCTAGATGTACCATAAGGCTCCATACTCGTACCCTTACTGTTCAACATATTCATAAATGACCTAACCTCTACCGCCAAACAGCCTACCTTAGTTCAATACGCCACTGTCATCTGTTCTGCCCCCTACTAGAGCAAACTTCAAGAACTGACCCAAGTATCATTCTTTTCTATAGAATTCTGTTTAAACAACTCAGAACATCTTCTCAATCATAAAAAAAAAAATCTGCCTCTCATTTCACAATCGACTTTAACATAATCTTATCTAAAAACACAAAAAGAGAGCTGGTTTTACATGTTAAACTCTTAGGTGTATTCATAAAAAAAAAAGTGAAATTTGACTCTCATATCCAAACAGTCATAGGTTCATAAGTTGTTATTAAGCTAATGTTACATACCTAGCCGTGTACCCCCAACCATGTGAGTCCTGGGTGTCTCTATGGGGGGGGGGCATGTTAGTAGGGAGGTAACAAAGTATTTGTAGGGGGGTGTTAGAACAAATACTTTTCTTATTGACTGCTCTGTTCGTAAGGGGCACGGGAGCTAAACCGGGGGTAAATGTATAATTTCCCATCCAATTGTCAAGGTTTTGTTTGAATAGGGTCTGGTAAGAACTCTGTTTTACATGGAAGGGGAGCCTGTTCCATAGTTTGGGGATCCTTTGGGACACATATCTGTCTCTCCAGCACATTCTGTTTATGTCAAAAGCAAAGTTCAGATCCCTGGATGTAGTGTTTCTAGTGCCGTTTGTTTTGCACATGAGCAACAGATCCACCAGGGCTGAGTCTAAGGAATTCCTGTAAGCCGGGTAAAGATCCTTTCTTAGCAGCCTGTAGGAGACAGAATACAGAGCTGAAACCTTTAGGTGATTAATATAGGACAGAGTATTCATGTTCTGAATTCTCCCGGTGAGAAACTGTTGTGGGTGTTGCAAGTGTCTGGTTAGATATATGCCGAAGGAGACATTATATTAAAATGATAGGCTTGATAATGACCGAGTACTGTGGCACTATAATGTCCTTGCATCTGGCTGCCATACCCTTACCTATAAGTTGGGTGACATAGAATGATTTTCTTACTATCTTGGTTATGTTTTGTTCAAAGGCCAGACTAGTGTTTAAGTATGTTCCCAGATCCCTTACTACTGGGTTGACTGTTTGGGGCATTTTATGGCTGGAGTAATTCACTTGTATTGACAGCTTCCAAAAGAGCATTATAATGTATTTTTTGTCATTGAGTTTTAAGTTATGGCTTTATCACCAGTCATAGTCTGTGTTAAGCCCAACTGGAAGATGTAGGTGCCTTGAAGGAATCAATAATAGCTCACAGTTTACAGTCATCTACAAACTTGGTGAGCCAGAGGCGTTATACATTAGCCTTGATTTCTGAGAAGTAGATGCCAAACAGAAGCGGGTCCTTCATGGAGCCCTGGGGTACTCCCCTGGCGATCAGTCTCTTGGTGGAGGTGGTCTCACTGATCCTGACTTCCAGGGTCCTATCTGTGAGCCAGCCAGCAATCCAGTGAGTTATGTAAGGATTTACACCTAGCTCAGAGAATTTATCAATAATGCCTGAGTGGGGTATTATCGAATGCTTAAGCCAGGTCAAGATACAGAGTAGCACTGTTTTATCCTTGTCCATTGCTTTGGTGACCCTCTCAAAGAAGTCCAACAAGTTAAGTAGGCGTGACCTTCCCTTAACATATCTAAATTGGGATGAGTCCGGTGTCTGTAACTTGCTAACTTCCTTGTTTATCATTTACATTATAATTCGTTCCCTGGCTTTGCATATTAGGCTTGTTAGACTGATGGGTTTGTAGCTCCCTGGGATGGTTTGTCCATGTGTAGGAGAATGACTGTTGTGGTCCTGGTCCTCCGTTCACTTGGAATGTTGCCTCTTTCAAAGCTGCAGTTGAAGAGTGCCTCACATGGTCCTGATAGGTCATGTTTTAGACTGTTCAGGAGGCAATTGGGGATGTTGTCGGGACCTATGGAGGAGGTGTTCTTGGCTTTAGTGAGTGTTGCCACCATGTGATCCTTGCTAACAGCTGGGGGATGTATGTTGGAAGGGATTTCACTTGGTGGAGCTGGGGGTGTGGGGTGTGAAGTCTGAGCTAAATTAATCAGCCAGTAGATTTGCTATGTCATCCTGACTGGTGAAGTTGGTATTATTCACTATCGGTTCAGCACACTGCTGATATTACCTCTAACTTTCCAGACATAGTTGAGAAAGGCCTTCTGATTATCCTTAGCTTCCAAGGCTATCCTGACATCATAGGTGGCATTGTTGGACTTAATTAGACCTCTCAGTTTCTTGTTTAGTTGTATAAGAGACCTCTTGTCTTTAAGGAAGTTGCTCTTTCTGATTTTGGTCATGAGTTTTCCTGTTTTACTATATACCCTGTTTGGGAGAGGATTTCACAAGTGGGGTTTGTTTTGGGTTTATTTCTGATAGGTATGGCATCCTCTATACAATCATTCACACAGCTGTACAGGGACTCTGTGAATAATTCTGCATAGCTAGCAGTGGTCTTGGGGTTGGGGAGAGCCTTGAATTTTGACAAACTGTTACTTAATAGATTGTAGTTTGCCTTTAAATAATTCCTAACTGTTACTGGTTTAGCTGACTTTTCTGGGTTAATTTTGGCTTCAAATGAGACAACTTTGTGATCCAACCTCACTAGTGATGAAGTGACACTGGATGAGTGCAATCCTCTCCAGTGTTGGTGAGTTCCAGATCTATTATGCTTGATCCTCTGGTAGGAGCGTGCACTATCTGTTCTAGGCTGTTTGTGTTAATAAAGTCCAGGAAGCACTTTGCCTGCGAGTTTGAGGCAGTGCATTTTTCCCAGCCTATAGAGGGATAGTTAAAGCCACCCTTGGATGATGAGCACCTCTAGTAGGTTTAGCTAAGGGTCATGAGACTCTAGGGCAATAGGTGGTGACTTGTAGCTAGCCATGATATGGCAGGGGACCTTATTTATGTTGACTTGAACATGGATGAGCTTCATGCTGTCATCATGTTTAACCAATCTGGAGGTATGTTTGTTGCTAGCTTAGATTGAGACACCTTTGGCTGCAGTCTGTGCTGATGTTGGTCTAAATGTGTGTAAGGCTTTATATCAAAACTCATTCATAGCACAGATGTCTAGATTCTCTGGAGTGAGGAGGGCTTGAAGGGTGTGGCTTTTTTGTTTCAGTTCCAAGCATTGAGCAGTAACATCTTAAGGTTGCCTGTAGATTTTTTTACTATGTTGGTAGTTTTGTCTTTTTGGCATTGCATAAAATAGGATCCAATGGGGTGGATAAAGTTTTAGTCACTATCCAGAAGCCTGCAGGGACAGGTGCAGGTAATCCTTGGCAAACCTATGTGGTCTGTTGACCATATCCACTCATGATGAGAGATATTGGATCGCACTTTAGTGACACCAGAAACTAAGCCAATTATTAAAATCAATCATTTATGTTCATATTGTGGCATCACCCTTGTTGAAGGTAGAATGCTGCTCAGTGCAAGGCTCATACCTATCTGTGACACATATTTTGAGAGATCTATTATGTTTCTACCTAATACAGGGAGAACATTTGAGAAGGCCAACACACTTAGTTTCTTAACCTTGAATTATCTTCTGCTCCTCCTTTCTCCCTTTCCACTTTACAAAAAAAATGTCTATGCTTGTTTGCTGCCTTTCCTGTAAGTAGTCTAGTCCAGATACAGAACAGATTTGCTGTATCCAGGACTGTTTGTAAGAATCTGAGCCCCTTTCTGTGTTGGAGGGAAGCCTTCTAGCTTATCAGTGGAAGTGGTAAGCACTAGGTAGCTTATCTAAAAAAAAAAAAAAAAAAAAAAACTTTATGCATCGCCGCTTAGCTAGGGTTAAACTATTCCCGGTGCCATAAAGTCTGCTCTTCAAATTTCCCTTAGAACTAGCCAGTTTTTTAGTTTTAGCAATCAAATCTGTTTCTTTGAGCTCAGCACTTGTTCAGAACTTGTAACCACTAAATAAGCTACAAATTACTACAGCACTCAACATTCCTTACTTGTCTAGAGGAAAACAGTTTTTAGTACTTAATAAATAAGCACCTATCCAGGCATGTCTAAGGGTCAGCTCCTGGTGTTTTGTCCTGTCTACCTGATGAATCTGGGCATCTTGGGGCAATGCAGCAATTGCTTCATGTACACAGACAACCCTCTCCTCCTACCACCCAACACTACAACCTGTGAGAGATGCACTTATATAGCCAAACAGCTCTCTTCAGCCATTTCTGGACTAGACAGTCAAGAGGAGAAGGTAAACACTTGTTCCACACCACACTCATCACATAGTCCCTCAAAACCTACACCACCAAAACACACACATAGAAACAAAAAACACACACCTACATTCATGGAGGCTCTCAATAAAAATCTGCCCAAGCAACAGGGTCCTCCAAAGCACAAACGCAAGCAACCTCCACCCCCAACACAACCCAAATGACACATAGCCCACAAACTCAGTGTGCCACTCAACCACAGCCCATAAGGCATAACAACGTACCCAACATTTTAGTCATAGGTGACTCTATAGTCAGGCACACTGATGTCCCACTCACCAGGCTAAACAAGGTGAAAGTTACTGTCAGCTGCCTGTCGGGTGTCAGGATCCACCACATAATGCACGCACTCAGGTCACTCCACAAGTACAAATATGACTCTGTCATTGTCCATGTTGGTGTGAATGACCTGAGACGTACCTCCCTGCACTACATGAAAAGAGACGTGGAGGAGCTGTCTGATCTTGTAGCCCAGGCAGGTATGACCCTAGCCCTGAGTAGCATCCTGCCATCACCCAAAATGATGAATCCAAGAGCCAGCAGGAAGAAAAACAAATCCAAATGAGACAACCACTTTATTCGAGTTGAGCGCCTTCCTCTCCACTAAAGAGACTTCATCAGAACAATGTGCACACAACACCCAGCCTTTTATATACCCTCCCCATTTAATCAATCAGAACTTTAATGAGAATCAATTAAAAGCAAAAAAAAAAACACATTGGCAATAAAAACCCCTTCAACACTGTTACAATTAAATACCATAACCAAGTTTCCTGCACAGACTTAAAATTCCTTGTTAAAAATAACATTAAAACAATCTTAAAACTGTATAAATATATATATATATATATATATATATATATATATATATATATATATATATATATATATATTAAATTCTGCACAGTAACAAATTAGTTCAGTTAGCCTAAAATGTGATCCATTTTCAAAATACTGGATATACTTATCATTTCATTGATGCCTGGATACTGAGAGGCATTAAAATACAATTGCCACCTCAGTTCCAGTACATCCAAATGAACATCCAATATACATCCATGCTCATCTTTGACCAATTGTTGAACTACCAAAATGATACCACAGTACAAGGACAAAATGATTGACTTCAACAATTGGCTAAGCTTCTGGTGTCATTCTAAGGGGATCCAGTATCTGTCTGCCTGGGATGACATGATCGATAGACCATGATGCTTTGCCAGAGGTGGCCTGCACCTGTTGCCCTTGGGATTCCAGATACTGGCTAAGGCTCTTGCCACCCCTATAGTGCCTTTTTTAGGCAAAGTTCAAATGACAAATTCACCACCCTAACAGACAATCAAGCACAATCTGCTAATGCTAAAAGTCTAAACCTCAAAATGCACTCACTCAAGGCACTCCTTAAAATGGAGAACACTGACATCTGTGCAGTGACAGAGACCTGGTTCAAGGTTCCAGAGTGCACCCCTGCATTACCAAGCTATAATTCATACCACACCTTTTGGCCACCTAACCTGGACCGAAACACTAAAAGCAGATGCGCGTCCATATTTATTAAGGATATCCACACCTCCAGACTAGTTGCTCAGCATAATGCATCCGAGATTATCCAAGTGCAACTAACTCTGGGCAAGACCGCAATCCATATTGTAGCTTGCTACAGATCCCCCGCCATGCCCCAGGATTCCCACTCCTCATTTCTTGATATACTGGAAAATATTAGGGTACAACCTAACACCCTATAATGACTGATTTCAACTACCCCACCATTAACTGGGAAAACTACTCCTGTACCAGCTCTTTTACTCAACATTTTCTGGAATTCATAAATTCCAATGCCTTGGATCAACTTATACACACCCCCACCATGGGCAGCAACATCCTAGACTTGGTCATTACCAACATGGGCAACCGGTGTTCCACATCAGAGGTCAATTCTTCATTGGTCAGACTGACCACAAGCTAATCACCCTAGACATCCACATCCCACCCCCACCCCCATTAGGGAAACCACCATAAAAAATTTCTCCAAAGCCAACTTCATGCTTCTTAAGACACAAGTGGCAAACTTCACGACACCCATGCAGACGGACAATAGAGGTACGACTGCTGAATCCTACACAAATGTACTTTATAAGCACTTACATGAGCACATGGATCATGCTATCCCTAACAGAACCAAGATGCTATCCTCCAAAAAAGGAGGCCAATCTGGTGGTCCCCTGCCATAAACAAACTGTACAATAGAAGAAAGAAACTGCTGCAAAAAGGAGTAAAATCCCATGATTGGAGGAACTCCCTGGTCAGCCTCAGTAAGAAGCTGAGATCCCTCATAAAATCCTCCAAAGCTAGTTACGAAAACAAAATCACCACTGATTCTAAAGACAACCACAAAGCATTCTATAGCTATGTCAAAAATCTCAATGGCAACACTCAGATCTGCTCTGAGTTACAGCACAATGACACTAAATATACAGAACCAACTGATATTGCCAAAACCCTGGCAGATAGGTTCAGTGCTAACTTTACCCCCCCTCTCACCCCCTAAAGGACCTATCTCTATACCGGAAGAATGCAAAGTTCCTGTAATCACGGCTGCACAGGTAAAAACTACACTCTCCAAAGCCAAGAACACAGCATCACTGGGACCTGACAACATCCCAGGCTGTGTTCTACATGAGCTACAGAATGAACTGGCACCCCACCACACTCTCCAAAGCCAAGAACACAGCATCTATGGGACCTGACAACATCCCAGGCTGCATTCTACATGAACTACAGAACGAACTGGCACCCCATCTAAGTAACATGCTCAATCATGGCCTCACTTCCGGCTTTGTGCCCACTGAATAGCGCACAGCAACGATTATCCTACTCCACAAAGGGGGAGCCACCATGGACCCCGGGAAGTACCATCCCAATAGCCTGATGAGTCTGGTCTGCAAGGCTATGGAATGTATCATCATGGAACTTATACACAATAACATTGGTAATCTCCAAACTCTGGACCCTACCCAGTTTAGGTTTGTAAAAGGCAGATCATGTCTCCTAAACCTGATAGACTTCTTTGAAGCAGTCACCAAAGCTGTAGATGAGGGTAAGGTGGTTCAAACAGCCTATATAGATCTTGCCAAGGCTTTTGACACCATCCCCCACTCTGGAATTATAGTTAAACTCACTAAACTAGGTATAAATCCCTATGTCACAAGATGGGTTGCCAACTGGCTCACTGACAGAACCCGCACTGTGAAAGTGGCAGACTCCAAATCCGACTTTAGACCAGTGACAAGTGGAGTACCACAGGGTTCAGTTCTCGGTCCTCTCCTGTTTGGTATCTACTTCTCTGAAATACAGGCTAATACAGAAGGTCTTTGTCTAATGAAGACTGCAGATGACTGCAAACTAGGAGCCATAATCGAAACTCCTAATGATGTGGACATCCTACAAAAGGGCCTCACTGAGACAGATGTCTGGTGTCAAAGCCATGGCCTCAAGCTCAATGCCAAAAAGTACATTGTCATTCCTTTTGGTAAAAACTCTGTACCCATGAACTACTACATAGGCGGTAGTCTACTTAACACTGAAAGTGTGATAAGAGACCTTGGGACACAGGTGGACAGTAGTCTCTCCTTTGATAATCACATCACCACAGTAGTCAGGAAATCCTTCTATGTGGCACACCTCATCACAAAAGGTTTCTCATCCAGGAAAAAAGAGGTCATTGTTCCCCTCTACTCATCACTCATTAGACCCATTATAGAATACAGTGCCCCCTTTTGGTATGTACTTCACAAGGCATCTACAACAACTGGAAAGGCCACAGAAATACATCACAAAAAGGATTACCGGCCTCAAACAGATGCCCTGTGCAGACCGTCTCAAAAAACTCCAGCTTTACTCTGTCGCATATTGCCTACTCAGAGGTGATCTCTGCCTAACATACACAGTTATGTCAAACCCAGAGCTGTTGGACATGCTCCATTGAAAAAAATCCCAATCCCTCCGGGCTACACACTCTAGGACCTAAGCCTTGTCACCACAATAAACAGAACATACTGGAGGGATAGATTCCTGTCCCAGAGACTTCCCATACTCTGGAACAAACTACCTATCTATATCAAACAAAGCTCCTCATTAGCACTCTTCAAGAAAAATCTTGATGGTCGGATGGGAGATAGGAAATTTACCCCGGGGATCACTTCTGTGGTTCTGCTCGACAGGGGCACAGGAAAATAATTTTTCTGGGTTGCGAAAGCCAAGGTACCTTTTTGGCTAGGCTTATATAGGCCCTAGGGCCAATAGGCTAGTAGCTACCTATGAACCTATAAGGGCAAGATATTATATAATGCTAGGCTATGGGTAGTGTTGTTCAATACGTAAGCTAGTTTCTCTAAGCTTATTTCCTCACAATGCCACGCTGTTTAACAGGTTTCAGATCTAATCCTAATTTTACAGGGGGATTTTACTGTCTAGGTATTTGCTACTATACAAGACACAATTAATTGCCAGCTCCATGCAGCCTTGCCTAATTTTTAGTAGAGAAAAAAATTGTAAACTGACTCCTATGCTCTCTAGCCAATAAACAACCAAACTTCGAGTTTCCTGCAGTGCTTTGCAACTCATAGAGACCAGGTAAAGATGAATGATCCTGTCATCAAAAATAAAAGCCATCAAAAACTCTGCTTACTTTATCAAGTAAAGCTTTTCTCACAAACAATACTAGAAAAAGGCTTTCTAAAACTTATCTGCTTCCTACGCTGTTATATGCCTCTCCTAGACTCACAAACTTACGAACAGCACATATAGCAAAGCTAGAACAATGCTACAAACTTTGCAGCAAATCTCCATCATAGGTCTCAATATAAAGCCCTACAACAAATAAACTGACTGGAGCTCACTAACCAAACCTGTAATATATTAGACTTCCCCGAAAAATGCCCTGCTCTAAAAATATGATACAGCTCTACTCCTCAAAATGGCCACTCCACTACCTGTCTCCTGCTACACTCCTTAGTAGTCTCTGTCTTCCATACAGCATTAGCTAATCACAGCTTTTTCACTGCTAATATACAATGTACCCCACCCTTAATATGAGGTAAGTTTGGCCTCCCAGGCCAAGAACAACCACAAAGGATTCTTTAGCTATGTCTGCAACCTCAAAGGCAATACACAATTGTGTGCAGAGCTCATTGTAAATGAAGCCACCTACACTGAACCAGAAGATATAGCTAACCTCCTGGCTGATAAATTCAGCTCCAATTTTACCCCTCTCTGCCCTTCAACCTTCCCTCAGGAGATATCAAATATAACTCCCCCCTGCTATCATTATGGAACAGGTCATTAATGCTCTCTCTAAGACCAAGAACACTGCATCAATGGGCCCAGAATATATCCCAGGGTGCCTTCTAAACATGGTCTATCAGGGCCTCTGGAATTACTGTCTAACTGTAGCCTCCAAGCAGGCTTCATGCCTCATGAATGGAGAAAGGCAACAGTCATCCCTCTGCACAAACGCGGGCCATCTACAGACACAGGAAACTACAGACCCATAAGCCTCACCAGTCTTATACATAAAGTCATGGAAAGAATTATCATGGAGATGATCAGCAGAGATATGGTAAACCTCCAAATCCAGTTTGGTTTCATCAAGGTTAGATCAAGCCTACTCAACCTGTTGGACTTCTTTGAGAAGGTCACCAAAGCAATAGATGAGGGCAAAAATTGTTCACATTGCCTACCTTGACCTGGCCAAGGCATTTGACACAATACCCCACTCGGGCATTGTTGACAAACTCAAAAGGTTATGTACAAACCTGTATGTCACCTGGTGGATAGCCAATTGGCTCACAGACAGGACCAGGGAAGTTAGAATTGGGAAGTCCACCCTACAAAGAGTCCAGTCTCAAGTACAGTCCCTCAGGGATCAGTCCTTGGGCCACTCCTTTTTGGCATTTGATTATCATAAGTCAAGGCCAATGTCAGTGGTCTCTGGCTGACAAAATTTGCAGATGATTGCAAATTAGGAGCTGTCATTGAATCTCACACTGACAAAAATGTTTTCCAGCAGGGGCTGACACAGACAAACAACTGGTGTCAGAGCCATGGACTATCACACCTTCCTGCTCTCTTAAAACCTCAAACCCCAAGGTATATCACAACTTGCAACATTAGAGAGTTCTTAGAAGCCTCTCTTTTATCTCATCTTATTGACACAGACGAAACTGTTGTGTACATTATTACCCACAATGACGGCACACTCTACTTTTTATAAACATGCCTATACCTATCCAAAATCAATTGTATCCCATAAAAAGCAGAAGACTACACTTTTTGAATCTCCCTGGCTCACCACTGATCTAATTAAGCTTATTAAAAGCAGAGACAAATCCTGGAAGGAATGGAAAAGTAATCTAAACGACGAAGACAAATGCAATATGTATTGTTCTCTGTAGAAGTCCACCAGAATAGAAATTGTTGTGCTCCTAAGGCCAATTACTTTAGAGCCCAACACTATCCCAACTCAGATATCCCTAAAATGTTTGGAATGGTGTCAAAAATGTAGCATCAAATAAAACATTTCAGAAAGGTAAAACTCAAGTATCACACATGACACTTTAGTGGCCTTCCACAGCAACATATGCACTCTTCTATAGCCATCACAGATCTTTGCTCAGTTGCTAAACCCACCCAAATCTTATGACTCTTTATACATCACCTTAGAATAACCAAATTTCTACTTTCAAACCATCACTAAAAATAAAATAAAGGAAACCATGAAAAAACAACCCAACCAAAGTAACCAGTTACTATATTCCATCTGCCATAGAATCATAACTATCAGCTGTAAAGATTTTCACAGAATGCCTAGATTTCTGCCTCGTATGTTTGGTCTGTTGCAGAAAAAATGTGGTTCTCAGGCAAATCACTGACGACAGAAGTCACTAGATAATGACACACCAATAGCTCTCAACCTGTGAGAGCAAAATAATCTGGATGAAGCCATTACAATGGGGAAACAAAGGCCCAAAAATAGGGACAGTTTTTAAATATTGATCTTACAAACTTCAAAAGTTGATAGAATAACACATTTTGCATAAGCACAAATTTTCTGAAGAATATTAAGTCTGAAACTCAGACTTCTGTCATTATTTTTACTGCATTCCTCAATGATTTGCCAGAAAACCAAACTTGTATGAGGAACAGACCAAAAATATGAAGCAAAAATCTGGACATTCTGCAGAAATCTGGACAATTGAGAGGTATGTACACCATCTGAGTTTCAGACTTCATATATTTCAGAAAATGCGTGCTAATGCAAACTCTCTTACTCTAGCTACTTTTTACATTTGGAAGAGCAATATTTAAAATCTGCCCCCTATTCTTGGGCCTTTGTTTCCTTATCAGTTTTGGCTTTTCTAGATTTGTTGTGTTAAGAGGCTGTGAAGTTTGTCTGTTATAATAAAAATGGGTTCACGTTCTTTCTACTCTCTCACTCATACGTTTAACCTTTTACTTACTACCAGTATCTTTCCCATTTTACGTAAACATGCTACTATTAGTTCTCTTCTTAACATTTCTAACCACAGAACTGCTGATGATTATAGACCTATTGTTAACACTGACCTCACTGCTAAACTTCTTGTAACTCTTAATTTACAGTCAAACCTTACAATACTTTAGTAATTATGACATTCTTAGGTTCATAGGTTCATACTAGGCTATCTGCCCTGGGGCAATTATAAGCCTAGCCCGATTCTGTATGGCTTACGCCACCCCTTGATTTGAGTATACTGTGCCCTTTTTAAGGTTTAGTTTACTGTGCCTCTGTCTAATAGTGACACGGGAGTAATCCCTGGGACAAACCTACGATCCCCCATCCACCTATCGAGATTCTTCTTGAAGAGATTCAGTGAGGTGCTCTGCCTCACATGAACTGGAATTCTATTCCAGAGCGAAGGGAGCCTCTGGGTTATGAACCTGTCCCTCCAGCAAGTTCTATTTATTTCTGTGTTGAGGTTCAAGTCCCTCGAGCATGTGGATCTAAGGGATTTAGATTTACTGAGGTGGAGCATGTCCATTAATTCTGGATTTGACATAGCTTTGTATGTCAGGCATAGATCGCCTCAAAGTAGGCGGTATGCAACTGAGTAGAGCTGGAGTTTTTTTAACTGAGCAGCATATGGCATCTGTTTGAGTCCCTTGATCCTCTTGGTGAGATACTTTTGGGGTCTTTCTAATTGCTGCAGGTGTCGGGTAAGGTACATCCCAAAAGGGGCATTGCATTCTATGATGGGCCTGATGAGGGATGAATAAAGTGGCACGATTACCTCTCTTGATCTAGATGTGAAACCCTTCGTGATGAGGTGGGCTATGTAGAAGGTCTTTCTAACCACTTTGGCAATGTGGTTTTCCAAGGAGAGATTGCTATCAACTTGGGTCCCCAGGTTCCTAATAACTCTCCCTGTACTTAATGGGTTTCCGCCTATGTGGTAATTTGTGGGCACATTGTTTTTGCCAAAGGGTATGACTATACATTTTTTGGCATTTAGCTTTAAACCATGGCGCTGGCACCAGTTATTTGTCTCTGTGAGACCTTTTTGAAGGATGTTTGTGTCAGCTGGGGAGTTGATTATGGCGCCCAGTTTGCAGTCTGCGAACTTGGTGAGCCATAGTCCTCCCATGTTTGCCTGTACCTCGGAAAAGTATATACCGAACAAGAGTGGTCCCAGGACAGAACCCTGTGGGATGCCACTTGTGACCGGTTTTGAGTCTGACATGGCTCCAGCAACTCTTACTCTGTGGGTTCTGTCTTTGAGCCAGTTTGCGACCCATCTTGTGACATAGGGGTTTATATTTAAGCTGGATAGCTTATCTATGATGCCCGAGTGGGGTACTGTGTCAAATGCCTTTGCAAGGTCCAGATAGGCTGTGTGGACTACCTTCCCTTCATCTATGGCTTTGGTGACTGTTTCAAAGAAGTCAACCAGGTTCAAAAGGCAGGATCTGCCCTTGACAAAGCCGAACTGGGTAGGATCTAGTGTCTGTAGGTCCCCAATGTTTTTGTTTATGAGCTCCATGATGATCCTCTCCATAGCCTTGCAGACTAAGCTAGTCAGGCTTATGGGGCAATAGTTTCCAGGGTCCGTAGAGGCTCCACCTTTGTGGAGTGGGACCACTGTTGCTGCACGCCATTCTGTGGGCACATATCCTGTAGTGAGGCTGAGATTGTATAGCTGTTTTATTTGAGGGATTGGTTCCTCTTGGAGTTCATGTAGGGCGCAACTTGGGACGCCATCTGGTCCCATGGAAGCAGTGTTTTTTGCTTTGGAGAGGGCAGCCTTCACCTGAGCATCAGAGATGTTTGGGAGGCAGCCCTCTGCCGGGATAGATACTTGCTCTTTTGGGGGGAGGGGGGGAGAAGTTTGCACTGAACCTGTCTGCCAGGATATTGGCGATGTCTGTGGGTTCAGTGTATTTTTGTCGCTTTAGAATCAACTCAGAACAAGTCTGGGAGTTGCATCCCAGGTTTCTAACATAACTGAAAAAGCCTTATGATTGTCTTTGGTGTCCTGTGCAATTTTTCTCTCGAAGCTGGCCTTGGAGAATTTTATGAGGGATCGTAATTTTTTGCTAGTACTGATCAGAGATGCCTTCCCTATTAGGGATTTTGCTCTATCATGTAGTAGCTTCCTCCTTCTGTTGTACAGTTTATTTATGGCAGGGGTCCACCAGACTGGGCGCCTGCCTTTGGATGATTGGGTCTTGGTTTTGTTTGGGATAGCATGATCCATGCATTCCTGGAGATGTCCGTAGAATGCGTTTATATAGGATTCTGCAGTTTGGGCCATAGTTACCACTGGCCCTGGGGCCTTGAAGGATTCCACTTTGGTTTTGAGAAGTGAGAAGTTCACTTTTGAGAAGTTTTTCACTGTGGTTTTCTGGGCTGGGGGTGGGGTCGGGATGTGGACATCCAGTGAAATTAATTTATGGTCTGATCTTACCAATGAGGGATATACTTCTGGTGTGGAGCATAGAGTCCCCATGTTGGTAATGATCAGGTCTAGTATGTTGTCCCCTCTTGTGGGAGTGGTGACTAGTTGTTCCATAGCATTTGAGTTTATAATTTCCAGGAACCTTTGGGCTAAGGTGCTGGGGCTTGAGTAGTGCTCCCAGTCAATGTTTGGGTAGTTGAAGTCGCCCAATATAATGGTGTTCAGAGAGATCTTCAAGTTCTCCAATGTTTTCAGGAAAGCCGAATGGGATTCCTGACTTTGAGAGGGTGGTCTGTAGGATGCTATAAACTGAAAAGCAGTCTTGCCCACTGTTAGTTGCACATGGATGGTCTCCGATACTTCATGCAATGCCACTAACCTGGAGGTGTGGATATCCTTGATAAATATGGAAACTCCCCCTCCTTTTGTGGTTCGGTCTGGGTTTTGGGGCCGAAAAGCATGATATGAGGTATAGCCTGGTAGTGCTGGGGTGCTCTCTGGAGCCTTGAACCAGGTTTCTGTCACTGCACAGATATCGATGTTCTCCATACTGAGGAGAGCTTCGAGTGCGTGCATCTTGAGGTTAAGACTTCTGGCGTTTAGCAGCATTACCCTTAGTTTCTTGTTCCTTGTGTTGTCTATGGGGGTGGGTTTGACTTTTGAGCCTTTCCTAAAAAGGCACTATGGGGGTGGCAAGTGCCTTTGCCAATATCCAAAAGCCCAGTGGTGACAGGTGCAAGCCGTCCCTAGCGAAGCAACGTGGCTTGTCGAGCATGTCATCCCAGGCTGACAGACACTGGATCCCCTTTGAATGACACCAAAATTTTAGCCAATTGTTAAAATCGATCTTGTCTTTGTACTGTGGCATCATTCTAGGTGAGGGTAAGATGCTGCTCAAGGTCAGGGTCATACCAGCCTGGGCTACATGATCAGAGAGCTCCTCTATGTCTCTTTTCATGTAGTCCAGGGAGGTACGTCTCAGGTCATTCACACCAGCATGTACAATGACTGAGTCATATTTGTATTTGCTTTGGAGTGACCTGAGTGCTTGCGTTGTGGCGGATCCTAGCACCTGACAGGCAGCTCGCCGTGACCTTCTCTTTATTCAGCCTGGTGAGTGGGACGTCAGTGTGTCTGACAATAGAGTCACCTATTACAAGAGTATCAGGTGTGTTATTCAGCCTTAAGGGCTGTGGCTGCTTGGCACACTGACTTTGTGGGCTATGTGTTGTGTGTGTTTTGTTTTGAGGTAGCGTTTGCTTGGATGTCTGCTTTGGAGGTCTCTGTTGCTTAGGTAGATTTTTATTTAGAGCCTCCGAGTATGTTTTTGTGTATTTATGTGTTTGGTTCGCTGATGTGGTGGGACTATGTGATACTGGAATTGTGTTGTGTGAGGTTACTTTCTCCTCCTGACTGGTTGCACCAGTTTTGAGATGAGAGAGCTCAGCCTCCAGTTTGGCTAAATAGTTGCATCACTCACATATATTTGAACCTGTTTGGAGGAGGAGAGAGTTGTCTGTGTACATGAGACAGTTGTAACATTGCCTCAAAATTCCCAGATTCACCAGCTGGACCGGAGAGGAAACCATCGACTGACCTTTGGACATGCTAGAGTAATATAGGGAAACTGAATTTAAGACAGACCAATAGAGGACAGGGTAATCGTAGAGAGTATAAGAGTAAGTAGTGCTTATGGTTTAATAGTGCTAACTTGAAGGATTACTTAATTGGACCAGTGAAGGGCCTTAGAATGAGAATATGGTGTTTAAATTGAGAGATAGAGCAGTTCTAAGGGAAAAAGTGATGAGCAGACTTTGTGGAGCCAGGAATAGTTTAAACCCAATTAGGCGGCGCTGCCCGCTGTTGCGCTATGCACAAAAACGTGCAAAAGCATGCAAAAGAGGGTTTTAAGAGAGGAAGATGAAGGAGTTTTGGAATTGACCCAAAATGGCCAATAAAACTACAGTTTCAAGTCAGTAACCACTCCCACAGGGGCAGGCAGGCTGCTCAATGTTTTTCACTGCCACTGATCAACAGAGAGACTTCCCTTTAGCCCAAGCAAAAAATGGCCTCACAGAAACTTACAAACAGTTCAAGAACAGCAAGCCTGTAACTGAACTTTTTTAAATCTCAGAAAAGTGGGAAAAAAGCAAGATTTTTCTTTGTTTTTTTGTTTTTTTCAGAGATAGCAGAGGTTCAAAAGTATCAACAAGTTATAACAGTGCAGTAAATGACCCCACACAAGAGTGTTAGGCCAAAGACAGATAAAATGCAAGTTTTGAGAAAAAAACGATTTTAAAAATAAGTGCAAACAGGAAATTCAGTAAACAGCTCTAGGTTGTGCTCTAAATACAGTTACTAATGCAGAAATCAAGTTTAACAAGCCAGAAAATGCTCAAAATAGGCGACTATGCAGAAAAACTTAGCAAATAAACAGAGGAAAAATACTTAAAATCTCAAAAGTGGCTCCTTTCTTCTCTCAGCGTTTTCTCCTCTTGGTGGGATCTTCACCAACAGCCAACAAGCCTGAAAAGATGCCAAAACCACGAGGCAACCAGGTTTTAAGAGAGGAAGATGAAGGAGTTTTGGAATTGACCCAAAATGGCCAATAAAACTACAGTTTCAAGTCAGTAACCACTCCCACAGGGGCAGGCAGGCTGCTCAATGTTTTTCACTGCCACTGATCAACAGAGAGACTTCCCTTTAGCGCAATAAAAAAATGGCCTCACAGAAACTTACAAACAGTTCAAGAACAGCAAGCCTGTAACTGAACATTTTAAATCTCAGAAAAGTGTGAAAAAAGCAAGACATTCTTTGATTTGACATTCTGTCAAACACACATGACTTCAGGCAAAAACAGAGTGCTATTATAGCTATTCTCTCTTTTGCCAACTAGATATACTCTATCATGGAAGAAGGGAACTTTACTGCTGCTATCTTTGTAGATCTCAACTATGCTTTTTACTGTGTTGGCTACCACAAGCTTAAATCATATGGCTTCTCCAATGAAGTCGGCATTTTGTTTTTCTAACTACCTTAAGACAGATGTTTCACCATACTCGCAGAAATCCCTTCTTCACTGAATGGAACCATAAATTCAGGAACTCCACGGGGCTCAGTTCACGGCTCCTTTCACTTATCACTCTTCATCAATGACCTCCATTGGAACCTTTACAATTTTAAATGCCTTATGATCTTGATGACATTGTCATCTCCAGGTCCAGTCGTTCCATTCATGAAATAAATCAGACTCTTTAAAATGACTTCAAACATCTTTGGAATCAGCTAATACAGATCATGTTAACTCCCAACTCTAAGAAATCCTTCATTATGTTTTTGGCAGAAAAAGAAGATTGTACAAGATGGACTCACCCACCACTATTTACCACTTTGGAAAGCAGTTGCTTGTTTCTCTCCAAAAATATTTAGGTCTTAACTTGACCCTTCACTATCCTTCTTACCTCACACTTAATCCCAATCCAAGAAAGTTCTAAGTTAACTCAAAGTCACTTATAAAATTTTACGTTTACTAGTAAGGCCAGCTGTTCTGTTGCAATAAACATTCTACTTCCTAGACCAGAATATGTCCTCCCTGCTATGGCTTTCACCTCTACTCAGAATCTTCACCTCCTGCAAAAGACTGAGAATAAAGTTCTGAGATTCATTAACCTAAGTCCTACAATGAACACCACTGCATTACCATTTCTAAAACTGACTTCCTGTTAAAGACAGAGACTCTCGTCTCTTTAACACATTAGCATTTAAGTTACTTAAAAAATGATTTTGCCCACCTCTTCATAACCTACTAAATTTTTTTACTAATACCTTAGTATTTTACAATTCTGACAGCTACTTCCTCTTATATAGACCACCCTAAGCTCTGTGCAGGTGGAAAAATCCTTCTATAAACTGGTCCTCACCTTATAGAACATACTCACTACTGAGAATAAGCAGGCCTCCACCTCCCAAGAATTCAAAACAATCTTCTTAAAGGGAATGTCAAACAGGTCTGTCAGTGGAAATGGTTTGACAGCCCTGGTTGACCAACCCCATGCTTCCTCTACCATACATAACTCCACTCCTTGAATACCTTACCTCTTGTTTCCTGCTGACATACTATTTAATACTTCACTCCCATCACTAATACTTTCCCTTTCAGCTAAGCTCTGCTTCTATCCAACTTCTATAGTCTGCTTATCTTGCACTCATGCTCCGCCCTGAACCTTCCACACTAGCACATCTCTTACATGACCTATCTATTTAAATAACTAACAAACTGATGTTTGGAAATCATTTCCATTTATCTTCACAGTAATTTCTGCAATATTGTGTTATAATAGTTTCATAAATACTGCATTATACATTGTTGTTTCCATTGCAGTATATAACATTGATTCCAATGCTTTTCCCTTGAATGTATTTGTGCCTGTGGCCCCAGGTTGCATCTGAAAAGGGTCTTCAGACTAGTGTGTTTACCCAGTTAACAAATGTAAAATAAATAGCCCCAAAAATCTAATTTCATAAGCACCCATTGACATGAACAGTTAATACCTAATTTCAACCCTTTAAATCAGGGCTTGTGGAGCCAGACCAAGGTTGTATTTATGATTATATAATAACACTTAAAAATGAGCATGCTGATTGGACAGCCCACCCAGCGAGCCCACTGTAAATCAAGCATATACCAAAAGAAAAAAGTCCTGTCGCTAAAGCACCATTGAGCCGCCAGACTTTTTTTTTCTGTTGGTACATGGTAGACAGGCATTAGTCTGAAGGAAAGAAATTCTGAAACCGAAAAACATGTCATTATTTAGTCACTTCATTCCTTATGAAATTTGTGGTTTTCTGACAAATCACTAACGAATGAAATCACTAAATAATGACACGCATTTCAGTTTCAGACTTTCTTTCCTTCAGACAATGCACAAGTATTCTCCCAGATTTCTAAGTTTATAAGAGCAAGATTAACAATCGGTCCCCTCCTCTGTTTATGCTTTGTCCACATTTCTTGAAATAAGAGGTCAAGAGGTATGTACAACAGTAGAGAAAATACATGCATAATCAGGTATGTTCTGCAAAACTAAAGAAACATACCTGACTGGCCTTGTATTTTCTCCCTGTCTCTCTCTTACCATTAAACTGTCCGGAGGTTACAGTTTTTTTCTTTAAAAAAAAAAAAAAATAGCAACGGAGATCATCCTTTCTCCATTGTTTACTTTTTAAAGCACTGATGTACTGTGTAAGAGTGGGAATGTAAGTCCCATATGCATGCGCAGTACATCATCAAAGGGCAGAATTCAGAAATAATGCAGAACAACATGGTGCCATTTATACAATGAGATTATTTAAGAAAAGTAAGTAATTTCTTTCTTAAATAATGTCATTGTATAATAGCAATAACCCATGGCTGGGTTTAGGTAATGCTGGATTTACCCACGGTTGGCTTTGTTTGGTCAGTTGGGCCTTGCCTTCATGATCAAGCCATGTTACCTGTGGGTAAATCCAGCATTACCCACACCCAGCCATGGATTATTGCTACATTACCTATCCACTCATCCAGGTAATGCATAAAGAGGGAAGGAAGCTGCTTTGCTTTATGTCCAAGAGAAGCTTCTTCTATAAAAGAAGGATTCTCTGAAACAAATGTTCATCTTTGTTAACAGCATCATCACTTCCATCACTGTTATCTTCATTGTCATTCTCATTTTTATAGATACACAGAATTTTCAACAAGTTTTCATTCTAGAACTAATCCAATTAATGTACAACTCAAACACCCTTTACTGTAAAGATACCCTTGAGATGATTCATATACCCATCAGTCTTATTATCTGTATTACTATAATGCATGCCAACTATTATACACTTTATAGGGAATATTGCTCTATTCTGTTTTGATTCTGAGTATAACTACATTTTTAGATGTATTATCTGACTGCGGTTGGGTAGCGTTTGAAAGACATGCGTGCGTAAGTGGGTGTGCCATTGTTGAAGGTTGGGCATCAAGCTGGCACCTTGGCGTTTCGTAAAAATCTACTGCCAATCATTAGCGGACTGGAGTTCCGCTGTGGTGACCCCTTACCGGGAAAAGCCGAAAAACAAACAACAACATCTGATTGTTTGGTTAACTGATTGTGTTACATTTATAAAGGTGTTCTACAGACTACAGAAACAACTAGCCGCTACAAACTGTGCTAATAATTACATTAACAAAAGGCTAGGTCACATGACATGGAATCAGGGAGTAACTGGATAGCTGCTCAAACTACAGTTAATGTAAACATATATTTACTATACTTAATAAACATAGTGTCCACTGAAGTAACAAAATTAAAAACTATACATTTTAGAATTGGAAAGCCTTCTTTACATGATGAGAGTGTGGTTACAGCAAAAAAAAGTGTTAAAAAACTAACGTGCTCATGATCTTTAAGTTCAGTGTTTTTTCCCCTGATCTGGCCTTATACATTGGGGAGCTTTATCAACAATGTACAAGCCAAATTATTCCTGTGTGACAATCCCAGTTCCCTCATTGGAATTAGAAGCGGTGATTTGGCAGCTCCCATTAGCATATACTGAATGGGGATTGGTAGAGCCCTATCTTTTGGACTTGGCC